>NW_028297127.1:22325168-22460168 GCF_055798465.1 Pogonomyrmex barbatus
GTAGACGGTAGGTTATCAGTCGGCAGAATATCTTGGTAGCGAACGGAAACGCGAGCCCTCCAGTGTGGTAACACGTGTAACACGAGGAAACAAGAATCGAATGTGGAAACATTAATGTCTATGCCAGCTGTATCAACGCTACAAATCGTTGTTCCATTTAATCGTGTGAAAAGAGTAATTTAAAGGAATTGGGCGCGTTGAAAAAAAATTCCCAGTGCTTTTAATTCATTTTAAATTTCAAAAAGTTAAAGATATCTCTTAATTACGTGCCAATTATATTATCCATATTCTGACAGAATATCGAAATATCCGCATAATATTCGCGATAAGACAGACGCGTTTCGGTAAGCTTGTAATCGCACGATGACCGCGACCGCGCCAAGGTAAATGCCAGCAAGGAGGTCACGGCGCCGGTGAATTGTGTTAAGTGCGCCAGGGCGAGCTTATTTGACGAGGTTCGCAAGATGAAGAGAGAGGAGGTGAGAGAGAGGAGAGGAGGAGAGAGAGAGAGAGAGAGAGAGAGAGAGAGAGAGAGAGGAAAGGAAGAGATCTCACCATTAGTAGTGTACACGACGGTGAACGACGTACGTCTAGCAATATAACATCTTAACAGTCGATATCGACATTGCAAAAAAAAAAAGATAAAAAAACGAAGTAATAGAACGATAAGAAAACTGCCGGGATGCTGCACGAGGAGCTGTTGAGCTCCAGCTAACACGTGGCGATTACGCGCACACTCCGCAGTTGCGAGGTGAGTCTTACCCTGCGATCTGTTACTACTACTTGCCGGATCGAATTCTCCTTATGATTCAGTTTTCAGATTTGCTATTTATTTAAAATTTAAAGTGCTTATTTTTATCTTTTCTCTAAAATTAAATAGAAAATTGAAAAATATATTGATAAAATAATAATTGATAATTCATTCTTGAAATGCATAAACATATAAATATATAAATTTATAACACAAAAAATATCAATATAATTATAATTTTAACAATAACGATGTCCATTGGCACGTAATATACGCGCGTAATACTTGTGCTTCTACGCTGTATAAACGCAATCTTTTAACGATTTAACGATTTAATCGGAATCAGATTAAAAATAAGTTAGGAAAGATGACCGTGCATACATAAGGTATATTTTATTATTTAATTAATGATTTGTGTTTATATATTTGTTTGTATATATACACACGAAATATGTATAATAAACGAGATAAAATTGCAACATCCAATATTATTCCGGGACTTGCCGGAATAGAAAACGAAATGTAGCGCATGAAAAGTGTTATAATGTCTCGCAGCTCTCTAAAGGTTAATCGGGATCAATGCTAATCCGTATCGAATGCAAGTTGCCCTAACATCATAAAATATCCTCCATCCAGCACGTTGTAAAAGAGCGGGCACATGATCGAGAGAACGAATCACCTGTAATCCACACTTGCGTGATCTGCTTACCGATGTAAACGCGTGCGAATAGAATGACCGCGCCGAAACAACCAGGCGGATAAGGTTCTTATATGAGGAAATTGGGAGGGGAGAGAATGTGGTCGGTCGACAGGCAAGGAGGCCTCACTAAATTTTCGTGCCGCTGGTCCGGACGCAATGTGCCTGAGATCCCCACGTGCTTTCGAACCATCTTTCTCTGCCCCCCTCCCCCCCGCTCTTTCTCTCTCTTTCTCTCTATCTCTTTTTCTCTTTCTTTCTCTGATCTTTCATTCCCTCTTTTGCTTCATCTCCTCGTGTTCGTTCATCTCTACCTTGCTCTTTCGTTGGCCGCTTTTCCCCTCATCGCTTCTTTCTCTTACACGTACAGATAAAGACTTCGTTCCTGCGGATCACCGACTTCACTCTCCTCTCCATACTCCTTTCTTTTTCCCTTTCTCTCTCTCTCTCTCTCTCTCTCTCCCCTCTCTCCCCTTTCCTCGCTCTCTCTAGTCTCATCGGTCCTTATCCCTCTCCCGCCTGTTTGGAGTCGAACCGATCAGCCAACCGCTCTTTGCGAAGCTCCGAGACGGCAAGGAGTTAGCGCGCGCATTCCGGTTAGCGGTCCGCCGAACGCATCGCCGTTACCGCTTCTTCAGCTACCGCCGTTGTTGCCCTCGTGTCTGTCGCCACCGTTTCATCACGAATGTCGGTCAACCCTTACTTTCTCGATATAGAAAAAAAATAGGTTCAATTGATTGTATATGTATAAATCTATGATCTCTTTGTGAGAGAAATATCAGATTCGAAAATTAGATTAGAATCGACTCTCTTTTGAGATTAACTAATGAAAAAAATCATTTCCTTCCACAATACATGATGTATTTAAATCACCACTTTTTTTAGATGGAACGAATCGCATATCATATTCTGCAAATTAATGAATTCGCGCGATGTTAAATACACACACACACACACACACACACACACACACACACACACACACACACATGTACTATTATACGAATTTGTACTGCGATCGGATACTGCCGAGATACGCACGAGTATATGTGAACCAGATTCGAATAAGCTCGCGTGCATACGCACATATTACGGACATGAACTTGTATACAAGTATATACGCATCGTTCGTGGTAGAATTTCGGTGAATCACTGATCGCGTGCGTATATCATCGTATTTCAGAATTGTGTCGAATATTTTTGCATACTATTCACGTTAAGAAATAATATTGTTTAAAAGGAAATTAATGATAGATCGTACCGTTTCATCATTCTGAGAGATTTACGTGTATTTCATGTGGTATAATTTGAATTTGCTACGTATTGCAAAATTAAACGAAAGATTAGAATGATATTTTTGAAGATGAGAAGAACAACGAGATGATCAATACGATGATTCTTTAAAACAACAGCATTAAATGCATCGCTGCATATAGGCCGTAATTTTCATTTCGGGGATGAATTGCACTCGTGTGCATACCAGCCCCACCAAATTCATGACTCGCACGACGGGCATTCTTTTCGAAATTTGCATCGAAATAAGTCGCCGAACATCCGTTTGCCCTCTCCGCCCATCGTTGGCGAGCAAAAGGAGTACGCTAACGGTTTTTGAACAGGTGTCATCTCTTTTTTCCGCGCTTCATGAAATATTCACCAGGCATACGATTACGTTAGTACGGGCCGCACTAATCCGTCGACGACGTCGGGGCATTCAACCTCACCGCATACGTCTTGGAATCGCGCCCGACATAACTTTGCATTCGTTTGCCAATGTAATTCCTTAGCGAATTAACATTACCGTGCCGCGACTATTCTCTATTTGTACGCCGAGTACACGCCGGTACGTACCGTGGGAATAACGATCGATTATATTTCCTTGACAGTACCGGAAGCTATCATTTATTTACCAATGCTTAAGATCCGCAAGAGACTCCTTTCCTGAGACTTGTAATATGCTCTTGCAGCTAATAAATCAATATCATAATCCTTTATCACGAGGATTATCATAAGGAACTAAAGTATAGTACAGTACAGTATAAATCGTTATATATTCTTTTATACTGATTAACAATATAAACATTACTCACGTACACACATTAATTATAATAAATAATAAATGATAATTTAATTGAACTGCAAGAGTAAAAAATATTTTTTAATAATTATATTCAATAATAATGTCTTAAATAAAAATGTCTTTTTAAAAAAATTAAAAAATATAAAAATAAAGTTTCAAATAAAGTTCTTTAAACGATCGTTCGTCAATATTTACGTAATTGCATAAACGCATATCGTGCATATAAATCCACATAACCGTGTGAAATATCAAAATTACCTACTTGCGGCATATACTTGATGATTTCATCGTGTCCGGATGTTTATACAGACAACGGCGTAACATACATTGCTCATCGATTCTTGATTTTAGCGGAACGTACATCTAGAGCATTATCGTATTTTAAAGTACAGCAACGTGAATAATTTCTGATACTTTATATTACAAGTCGGTCGCAACGTCACATCGCGAGTCATAATAGAGATGAAGTTAAATGATGAATGAGTTGGAAAATCGCTTCGTTGTACGTTCACGTTATCTCTATATTTACTAGTTGTCTATATTCATTGATCACTTATATTTTCTCATATGCGATGGAAAATTGCAAACATCGGAAAAATTGTAGTACAAGAAGTGTAATGAAATTTTATGTCAAAACTCGCAAGACCAAAGTCACAGTTTTTCGAAATGATTTTTATTGATAAATCTGACGCTCGTAATTATATCCGAGACATATTATATCGAGTGCGTTGCAAATAATTACGGATTCTTAATCGATTTATCGCAATATCGCAATTTTAATTAATTCCCTGTTGATTCAATTTATTTGTCTCTCGTAATCGTGCATACGCTAAGTGTACAATAAATATAATCAATAAAAATTATCCATCGGTAATCCATCGGTATATCAGAGAAAAAGAGAAAGAGAAAAAGAGGATATTTACGTGAGCGGCTATCAATGAAACAATAATAAGAAGATTAAAAACTTTGTAATAAAGGTTTATGCTCTCTTAAATTAAACGTCGATTATTCGTCATGAAGCATAAGCTGTTAAGCATCATGGAATTACCTTCGTAAAAATGTTTCTATACACGAAATAACTTTAATAATAGAGTTAAACTAAATTTTAAGATTTAAAACTTAACTTTCCGAACTTTCTTACGCAAGATACGCAAATTCCCGACTCGATCATTCTCACCCGCGCGTCATTTTACACCGATAAAAAAATATTAAACCGCCTTGTTATTCCGTCTAATTTTTATTTATAGCGAATTAAAAAAATACTCAACAACGTCGTTCGGAGAAATAAATGTCGCGTGATAAATCGCTTTCCTTTATATTTACGGTTGGAAGAGCGTTTATCGCCGAGGTGTCGATAACTATACAGCCGCCAGCAACCACAGTTCTTACCCTGTATTTATCCACAATTGCATCGCGTGTGCACACGCGTGACGTGCCGTGCACGCGTGTACACACGCGCTCTCTACACGCGCTATTTCTCATCGGGCAGACATTCCGCACGCGATAATTGTCCCTGGTCGTCTCCGTCGCGATCCGAACGACGATCATTGGGTCGCATTAACCGTTAATGTTAACATAACCATCCGATCTCGATCGCGGTGAATGGATCGTAAAGTCAATTACGCACGCGGTTACGACTCGTGAACCGAATCCCAGCACCGCGCTTGCCGCATCGGCAAGCTCGTTTCGCTCCCGCATCCTTTTCGATTTGCCGAGTAATAAATTCCCGAGCATACACAACGCACATCGCACACGTCGCGCAAAGCTCGTGTGTAAAGCTGTGTGCGTGGAAGAAAGGGCGCTCTGCGATTAAATGGAATAATCCGAAAGTTACGCCGCGCTCGAACGAAACGGTAAATCTCGACGTATCTAGTGTCACTGGCTGATCAATGCGCGGTTAATTATCGCGTTTATATTTCGTAATAACTTTAATTGTGCCGGGCGCACAAGCACGATACGATCGATACAAGATTTCTATATTGTATACGTATCTTATATACGTGTAATTTTATATGAAATGAACTGTAGACGAGACATAACGGTACGGAGCATAATCGAATCATACAAGAAATGAATTAATGATGCAATCTGCTCTCATCAAATCGATGCCACGATACTTTCCTTTCTATTCTATTTTAACGAGATGCTATGTATATGTATTAATACAATATAAGCAGGATATACGTTACTTTTACGAAATTAACGCACATATACGATTGTTGCGAATTTCAGTGTGCGATGTATAAACGCTTATTATAAAATTATTATAACATTCGTATAGTTTATCTAGATAAAATATTCAGATATACTCGTTTATCATCTCTCTTTTATGTTCTACAGCACAATTAAATGCAGAAAAAGAAAGTAAATAATTTTAAACACGAGCTTTAATACTTTGAAAGATATAAAATATTGCGTTTCAAGAGATAATTTCAGAGATAATTTGGGATTAATTGCATTATTCCTAAACGGCACGATTCTTATAATATATATATATATATATATAAATGTTGAGCGTCAAAATCATTAACGCTTCTGGATATTCCGTAGAGTTTGGGACAGTTTTTCTCTATCGCATAAATAGCACCTAAAATAAGAGTTTAGAATTTTAACGATAATAACATTGACGTGACAATGTATTTATATTTTTTAACACAACTGCTTTTCCCCAGAAGATATAAATGAGTAATAACAGGAATATTCGACGTGTTTAATATCTTGGCTGACAGATCGAAAAAAAGAAAGTCTATTAAAGATTTCCAATAAAGAACCATTTTCACGATAATATTATGCACAAGTATCACGTAAATGGTATATTAGGTTGGAAATTTGGTAGTCACACATTTACTGCATATTAATACTGGTCATTACCTCCGGCACTAAGCGGTACGTTTGTCGGTACGCAGTGCACGATCGTGTTCTGGAGAATTTATAAAGCTTATCTCTGTACGGCTGTCGAGTATTAAACGGCCAGAAGAAGAGGAGCCGAACCTGGTAACGCTATCTTGACCCGGTTCGCAGCGATGAATGTTTCGCCAAGTTCTTTTCGAACATGAATCTGCAATTAACGCACACTCTTACACATTTCGCTTCGATCATTATTTCATATCGCGTTTGATGAACGAATATAAAGATCACAATCGATTCAAAATTATAATCTTACAAAACTATTCGATTTATATTAAACACATGTTTAACGCTATTAAAAAACTTGATGTGTCAACGTTTATAATCGCGATCTTAAACTTGATAAACGAAAACAACAATGAGATGATTTTTTTTTTATAGTGTCATATAGTGTTATGTACTATCAAATTTCTCATTTTCAGTGGAGAATTTGATGACTTTAGATTATCAAAAGAGACGAGATATAACGGATTATCAGACGCACACGATGCAACTTCACTCTAACGATGACTTTATTATAAGATCATAAATTGAGAATAATTCTCAATCTGAAGTCTAAATAAATGATCCCGGATATCGTCCCGGATATTGTCTACGGAGCATGGAATTACGACGCTGCTCCGCGGGAATCGACTGGAATTCTAAAACAGTCGACGTGAGACAGTCCCGAGTCGTTGCTCCAATACCATAAACGACGCGACGGTCGATTTGATATTGCGATGCACGTACGCGCAAAGACAAATCGTCGTATGCGCGTTCGCGCCGCGAAAGAAGAAGATACTGTTGGTTGATGCTGGTTGACTGATGAAGAGAAAGAGAAGGAGACGGAGATGACTGGCGCGAGACTGGTGCGTGTCGAGTCAAGGGGACGCGTTTGCGTCTGGGAAAGTGAGAAATTAGTGTATTAGAAATAATAAAAATACATCCAAAAAGAAAATTTCAAACGCTAATTAATCGCGCTATCGGCTAAATATAAAAGATATCTAATGTAGATATTGACAAAACTTTATGACAAAAATTAATTTTCTACTTGTTGAAATAATTACTAACATAAGACTAATGGATAAAGTACGCATTTAGAGCTTATCAGCTTGAAGCTTGAATCATCGGTTAGCATTTAGAGTGCCGCGATGTGATACTAGAACGCGTGAAACCGTAAAAGATAATTTGCTGGATTAATGCACGCTCTTGTAACGCTCGTGTAACCGACGATAGTTGACGTAAGATTAACGTTAAAAGAAAGGCAGTGAGACAATGTTGTCACATTAAAGTGTTCTGAAACAGTGCCGAGGAATTATTAGCGTGGGATCTATCGCACACCGGTCCAAGCGAGAAATACATACCGTTACAAAGACGCGTACAATCCAGCCGGCCCGGTCGAAACATTCCAAGAATGTATTGTGTGCGCGAATCTGCCATCCACTTCTATTAGCAAACGGATCGACAGGTGCTCATAATACGATGCTCTCTGTATTAGAAATAGAATATTTGACTTTCGGAAATTGACAAAAATTGGAGTCTTTTAAATGTTGTGCGCTTTTTCCTTCGTAAAAGTTTCCCTTTCGTCACCACAAATAACGTAGAAATTTAAAATTGATTTGTCACACTTTATTTTATCTAGTACACATTTGCTACTTGATAATTAAACGAATGCACACGTCAAGTGTCAGAATTAAATGTGAGAAAACGATATCGAGGCGATGAAATCCATGTACTTGTGCGTCATGCGCGGCTGTACGAGTCGGTTATGCACAGCTAATTAATGCTTTCCGCCGACATGCTCGAGGCGGGCGAATCAAAAACACGCCAAGTACTGAGTATTCATGGTACTCGTGTATCACGAAACAGCTCCTTGCTCCGATTAACCCTTCCATCATCGAGACCACCCGTTTTGGCCTGCTCTTCCTATTAACGTGTCGGCCGCGTAACTTTTCGTGGAATATCGCAAACGCACATTTCTTTTTATATTTCTTTTTATACTTAATGGTTAATGGTAAAGAGGGCATGTCCGATGTAACTGTAAAATGAAAATATTATCAAGTAAGAATAGTGACACAAATCACAATGGTTGGCACATATGATAACCCAATCGGAAATCATTACAGTCAGGAATGCAAAGACGAGCATATATAAATTGTGCTACTAACAAGATCACTCTCGGAAGTCTTAAAAGTCTGTAAAAAAATTATATCTTAAATATTGATATCATAAAAACTTTTATAAACCATTTAAATTGAAGATAGGAGTATTGGTTAAAATATCAAAATTGTCCATCACAGACCAGTAAATTTTCTGTTAAAATTTATAAAATTTTCAACAATTGATGGTGAATGATAAAATCCAACGTCGATAAAGTTTGCCTTGCATATTACAAGGCAATAAAACGTGCTATATGTACGTACTTAATAATCGTAAAACGAAAGAGAGGACAATTTCCTGTGCATGATACGCTCATCCATTCGAATCTCGTTCGGCATCGTATGTAGCAAGTGATTACAACTCTCGTATATAACTCTCGTATTTTTGAATAAAAATTTCTTTGACTTTTTCTAAATCAACTTTTTATACATAATCAAGTGGGTATTATAAGTTTGTTTGTTTATTTGTCTTGACGTTAAGTTTTAAAAAGATTGTTTTATTTGTATTTTTAAGCATAATCTTCTAATATTCTAATATTAGTTGTTGATATTATAACGTTGTTAGCTTTTTAACAATAAATATTTCACAATATTTAACAATAAATATTTCTATATTTTTCTCATTTGTAACATCAAACGTGAAAGGGTTATTTCTCATACGGTCTATTCGTTTGACTTCATAATGCGTGCCATCCGACGATCCTGCCGAGAATTGTTCCGGTACAACAATCGCGGAACTATAGTTCTTCACCGGAGGCTACGAATCATTAAACAGTCGGTGTTAATTGTTTGATATTCGCTAGAACATAAATCAAGATTGAAACGCATAGGTGTTAATCTGTATAGACGTCGGTCAACCGCGCTAATTACATATTCGCAACAATCCGAGCGTCACGAATGGATATTTGCAAATATTATCGGCGCTTAAACATTGTCCATAATCCATGTTGTGTTACTTAAACGAGCAACATACTCGAGTTAATTCGATTTTAATTAAAACCGTAATACATGCCTCCGTCGAGTTTTAACGACCGGCTGTCTCTGCTTCCTTCTTTTAATTCATCTCCCACAGCCAGCGGGATTACAATTGACACCGTGACACTGCATGCTCGTTTTGAATTATGAGACTCTGAGCGAACGTCCTCTTTCAAGCAACAGCGCCAACGGGATTTCTCTTGGGATAGGTTCAGATAGAATTTTTCTTAAATACTACTAATCTTTCTCTCTATAGCATATACAAAAAAAATCGTTATTCAATTTAAGAATCACTAGTTTTCCATTTTCCAGTAAATTTCATTCATTTTATTGCTATTTTATTAAAAATTTCTAGACGGATATGGATGTATAATTTCGTAATTATGTATCTGTTGATTTTTCCGGGAGAAACAACTCGAATATTCCTTGCCAACACTTCACATGTACAAAATTATTTATCTTATCTCAGAGAAAGACGCGATGACCATATCATTCAGCAAAAACGTTCGTCCGTTCCTGTTGAAACAACCCAAAAAAGGAAGAATTATAAGATTCACTGACGATCCACTAATTCATTCGACCAGAACGTCTCACGCTTATCAAAGAAACGATATATAATTTGTTACCTAGGTGGTCACAGGTGTGAGATGTTACAAGAGGATTTGATCGCGTCTTTGTATCGATCGGCACATCGTCCGCCCAATAATCAGACAGTCTGAGGCGATTGCTGTCAACGTTGGAACTTGAAGCACTTGATGCAGCAATGCGTTTAATCTGGCAAAAACGATTGGCGGAGTTAACGAGCCGCGAACAGCCTTGAAATCCTTGCTATTGGGTTTGCTCATGCTATCCCTGTCTTGTCGCGGCAATCACCATGTATTCTTCCTACTCTTGCTGCAACCTTGACATTGCATGAGTGCGGAATGTTGAAAGATAAAGATAATTTTATAAAACATAATTGAAATATTTTTTATGAGCAGAATATCCTACAAAAATAACAAACAAACGATATAATAATAATTGCGGATACACAAAATCATAAAAGATGTATTGAATTTATTAAGAATTCATACTTACGAGTATTATATCGTTACGTCCGTGGCGGTCTCACTTAACGCGCACTCACTCGCGCGTTTTCCACTAGGAAGCCGCGATTGGCAATAAACAAATTCGGCCATTTAATAAAATGCTTTATTCAAATTCACTAATCAACAACAACAATTTGGCAGACACACGTATGCCACGAGTCACCGCGCCGTACTTCTTAATAAACAACAAACCGTTGCCTCGGAGAGCGCTTTGCTTCTACTCCAAACGACAGCTTGACTCCACAGAAGACTCGCGCGAGTATAACAATATCATAAAATAGCCAACAAATTTTTCTTGCTAAAATTTTTTATAATTAAAATGACTTTTCTTTCCTTTTTGCTAAAATCAGAACAAAACCAAACAATATCTATAAATAAATATTGATATTACTAATTAATCAGTTTATTAATCCTTAACCGCTATTTCGGTCAGACAATGTAGTTACCATTATATCGTTGCAAATGAAAACACTTTTAATTAGACTAATCGGTAGTTTTATCGTGTATCATTTAGATCCACGAACTAAAAAGCCGACATAATTACGGTATTATTTTTAAATTCATTAGCGATTTCTCGGTTGTTTATTGAAATAATAAGCTACAATTATTAAGCAGAAAATGAAGGTCAATAATCTTTTCGCATTATGTTTTTTTTTTGTTTTCTATATAAAAAAAGTATTGTTCTCTCTCACTGACACTCTTGAACAACACATCAAACAAAATATTGCAAAATAATTGTCGTTAAAATCTTTCTACCTTTCTATTCCTAAAACAGTATTCTTATTAGTGGAAGTAACGA
Source organism: Pogonomyrmex barbatus (assembly GCF_055798465.1). NCBI lineage: Eukaryota > Metazoa > Arthropoda > Insecta > Hymenoptera > Formicidae > Pogonomyrmex > Pogonomyrmex barbatus. Next base: position 22,336,601 of record NW_028297127.1, read on the forward strand.
GGAAATCAGGATTTGGACATAATTGGATCCTGATCGTAGCGATTAACAACTATGTAAACGCATGAATGGCGTGCATAGCAAGAGATTGGTATGGTACTGCCACTCTGCGTGCGTGACGTTGATATTTCCCATTCATAACTATACGGTTATCTTTGTGTCCATTGCAATCGCGACCGCGATTACACAGCGATACGCCGCAATACTCTCGATAGCGAAATGCATTCACGATCCCACGTCGCATACCGCATCTGTCATCCCCGGGTCAATTACATAGACTGCGGTGTGTCTTTATGCTGACGTACCGTTATAATGGCTAACATCCCTCGGTGACAGCATTATTCCGATAACCGTAAAAATCCGTGGTGAAAAAAATTCAATGCCATTAAATTTCAATGCCTATTTCAATGAAAAATTTCATAAATATAACGATTTTTTATCGCACAAGTTTTTTATCGCATTCTCTCCATGTATTGATATAAAAAAATTAAATCTTTTTTTATAGAATTTTCTTTAACTAATCTACATATCTGTAATCTATTGTTTGCACTCAATTGTCAAGATAATTGATTTTCTCTACAAAATCTTTAAATGAGGAAACTAAAGATCAAAGATGTTTCTTACATAAATTTCTAAACGGCAGATGTACGAAATTATGTCAGTATCCGCGTAATCGCGTGCCACTAGCTAAGTTAAGAGAATAAAAATATATATATATATAATGTGTGTAATAAAATATATCGTCCAGCCTTTTTTTTTTGATGATATTATCATATCGGCGTAACTTTTTGCGCAAACAATTGCATATGAATTGCATTGTGCAAGACTAGATATTCATTGCATACGTCATGCTTAAGTCTATTACACGAGCCATACATTTAATCTTTTAATCTTTACAAACACACATATGCAGTTGTAACCATTTTTAATATCGATTTTTACATTGCATTGTAATATATCGTCACGATAACCAAATCAATTCGATAACAAAATACAAAAGATATCAACTGACAAAGCAAAATTGAGCATAAAAGTGTAGTATGTACTATTTTAATTGATCCCTATACACATTTCATTCGTCTGCAAATGTCCTACATTCTCCTCTAGTATAGGTACTATTGGCAGGCACTATCGCCATTTTATTGTTTGCTCTAATTTCTTTTTCAAGAGATTATTGCTATTTCCTTAAAATTTCGCGCCGTGCCACGTTATCCTAATTTCACAAACACTCACATACTCGAAACTCGCATACTCGTAATCATGATTTCTCCCGGCAAATCAATTTTGTGCTCGAGACCTCCTTGGGATTCGAAGCGCAACCTGGCAGACGGTGCCCGGTTAATTTGCTCGCTAGACCATGGTGGTCGGATAAATTAAAATAGATCCGGTTTCAAGTGTGGTATCGCGCGCCGACACAACAGCTCGCGCACAACGGTGAAATTAATGCGGACTAATGCGAAGCAGTGCGTTTGTCTTTGCAGGGCAAGACGGTGTTTCGTCGTGAGAGGCTGGGACCTCCAGGATGCCAGGGGTGTGGAAATCGCTACATACGCTGATCTATATGGTGAGTGTACAGTGTATCGATTTGCAAATTGGACAAACGCCAACGATAAGAATCTCTAAGAATTGGGAGAGTATCGATAGCCAACTGACTCTCATCAGTTTTGACTTTTTAATTTCGAGTTAGTGCCAAGCTGTGACGTCCTATTTTCCGCGAACTAAAGAAATAATTTATTATTTCTAATTTTAGTTTTATTCCAAGTCTCAAACGGCGTGTCAAAGATTAATATAACATTCAACACGCTTTGATTAAGAACGTCCGCAGCGTGCAATCCAATTCTGCACCCCCGATGCATTCCCATGAGTTCTGAAAGAAGCAATAAACAATCGTTCAAAGTATCATCTTGTTCTCCTTAATTGGGAAGATTCATCAGCGCGGAGCTATCGGAAGATGAAACTTGAGATTCGCCGTCTTAATAACGCGTAACGAGCAGCGCCGAGAGAGAGAGAGAGAGAGAGAGAGAGAGAGAGAGAGAGAGAGAGGGGCAGGAGAGCACAAACGATGTATCGACAACAGCGTTGGCGGCGACGACGTTACGAATAGATACAGAAGAATTCACACGAGACTCGTGACTTGCGCGTTTCGTCCCGCGCGTCTTCTAGCGGTTTTCTTCTTTAGTCGGTCAATTAGGCCCTAGAGCCGTGTGCACTGTCGATCGAAATCGGTCGACCACCGCGAACCGCATCGATTCCGATAATGGACCGTAATTTCAAGCGCGTTTGGCCAATAGTGCGGTGCCACCAGTAGATCTCATAATTAATGAATAACGGTCTCACGCGCGCGGGCCAGACTCAGAGACTTGTTCGCGTAATAGTCGTTTGACCGCCTAATAACCGGAATACCGTTTTAGTGAAGACCGAAGAGCCCGAGGATCGAGAATCGCGCGCAGCACGGCGCGGAGAATAAAGAGGCTCGTCGACCCGCGCGTGTTTTCGCGGTGGCGACACTCTGACCGTCGGGAATTGGCGTTTCCATTTAGATGACAATGCCATGACGTGGCGGGAGCCGCCGCGACAGCTTGCAAGCGGATATTCGTGCCTACTCTAGGTACCGTTATCGCGTCTTGAAGCCCCCTTTTCACCCGGTCTCATTCCCCTCATTCCTTCTTATACATTATACGGAACCCCACGTGAAATCTATCGTAACGATGGTACCGCGTGAGGAGGAAGAGATCTATCCCCGCGCGGCCTTGCTCGCGAAATAGACGCGTCTTGCCCGTTCTTGCTTGCTGAACTGTCGACGATAATTATATACCAGACCGCTATAATTTCTTATGATATAGGCCGAAGTAGACGAGATTAGGATCTGGAATACTATTGCGATCTACAATTGAAGAAAGAATGATAAAGTCGACTGGTTAATCCTTACAAGTTTGCGAGGTAGAAATCTCATGGTGTAGTCATAGCTAGTCATATGTAGACAAGACATTGTACACAACTTGCGCTCCAATGATCGTTAATCCACGATCTTTATCGATGCTGCCGAAGATAAGCCTATAAGCTTAATAAACGCGAAGATTCTACCGGTAATAATAATATTGCCATAATACGAATCCTCGAGGGATTGTGGAAGGTCAGTAAAATCGGCTGGAAGTTTCTCTATTCGCGACGTCCTCGATCCTCCGTCTTATGGAGGACCTTACGATCATCGACACACGCGAACACGCGACCACCGAGGCAGCTATTTCCGCTGTCACGAGTACAATTGACTATTCGCGGACGGGCATTAGTATTCGAATACCACCGGTGCCGCGATAGGAAATTCACCTACCAACCGTTCGAATACCTCGGAATACCGACGTGCACGAGGTCATAACCGAGTTCCAGAAAATCGTAAACCACATCTTTTACTTCTGCCCACGGCAATGCGTGGTGTAATGCGAGTATTATATATTATTTGCCATTTTTTGCGCGTCTACGAGAGAGAGAGAGAGAGAGAGAGAGAGAGAGAGAGAGAATATGCCAGCGACGAGATAACAAAGATCTCGTTCTTTTTAAACGGTGATAAATTACTGGCGATAAGGTACGATAAATAAAGATGTCGGTCTTTCGTGCCTCGGCAAAAGATCGAGGCGGCAGATACGGACACGAGCCGCGAGGGTAGGTCTGATTGCGAGCGTCGACGATCGCGGCGTGGTGCCGCGTATCGGCGCAACGCACACTTGGGTACGCGCAAAAAGGGTACGCGCCGTGCGTACTCGTGTCCGCCAGGTGCGTAATCATTTCTAATGAAACGTTGTCATTTAACAGTGCGATTGTAAGAGCGTAGAAACGTGTTTTCACTTGCGCGAAAAACGGCGACCGTTAATGCAGCGGTAAAGACGCTTCTCCCGTTATGGCGCGTTGCGAGCGCGGGATATACGTAGGAAACACCTTGCTCGTTTGCTTGCTCGCTCGCTCGCTCGCTCGCTCGCTCGCTCGTGTAACGTCTAGGATTTTCTACAGCCACGAGCCGATTCATTGCGAAAACGCGTAGCATCCCTTAGTTTTTTAGAAATGTTTTGAAATAAAGACGTTACAATTACGCGGTCCATTGGAAACGATGGAATAGTGATTGGAATAGGTATTCGAGTGGACGATGAATAACTCGCTTTTTTATATCATTAGTTATTCTAAAAATTCTTGTTTTATTATAAATTTTAAGAATTTTAAGAATCATCAAATAAATATAATAAATAATATTATATTTATTATATTTATTTCAATAGTAATTTACACGTATTAATTCTGTTTTTGTTTTTAATTATTGCAACTTTATTTCATAGCATTGGACAAAAAGTGCATTTCCAAAGCATACACGTTCGACACATTCATGGTGTCGTTAATTGAATTAAAAGTATCAATAATAGTGTCGTGTTATTAAAGTAATGAATAGCAAAAGTGATAATAAATTTAATTATCGTGATCGAGCCTCTCCAAACCATTCAATTCGTTAGATATGGTCGTGAAAACCAGTCAAACGTCAAAACAACATCCAAAGCAGCATCATCGTTACGAATATTTACTGGGTGTAATTTCGCCAAACGGCATACGCGAAAAAGGTAATAATGGCACTCGCAGTTGTCTGCGTTCGGTGGAGGAAATAAGTGGAGACACGAGATAAAAGCTATATGTGTGTGTGTGTGTGTGTGTGTGTGTGTGTGTGTGTGTGTGTGTGTGTGTGTGTGTGTGTCATGATTAATTTGAAATAGACGTGCCGCGGTCCAGCACGACGCTCTTGTCGCTCGACTCGTGCCTCATGATTACCTCGTAGACCGACATTAGCGGCAAAGCGAAAGATATACGCGGAATTGTCGGTTTCGATTGAGCGTGAGAGGTATTTATGACTAAATCGTATGGATTATCTTGGGTCTAATGGACGGGCGGAGTGAAAATGAACACGAGCATTTAAGTTTTCATTACAAACCCATCCTCCGTAGAAAACCTTACTAAAGACACTTGCCTGCAAAAAAGAATTCGTTGCGGATACGATAATCATCTTGATTTATAGCTAATAATTTCTGCGGACGTATTAGTTTAATAGAAACGAATGTTGAAGAAGAAAACGATAGGTATTTATTGAAGTATATATTGAATTACGTTTTAAGTACATTTACAAAAATTTATACATCTTTAACATCTCATCCATTCATCTGTAATCGCGACGTATACGCAATGTTTCGATAGAACGTTTTTGCTAGATATCAAATTCCATCTTGCCGTTCCATCTCAATGACCCTTTTGTGAACCTTACCGCAGAGTAATTTCCTTGTGCCGCGAGGAAAGTATAATCAAAAACCGATTTTTACCGAGTTTTATCGTGCGTAACTTTGAAGCCGCGAGCCACGTATGTACATCGTATATACAAACGTGGCGTATCAATGAGCAGGAAGCGAAGGGATAGCAGGGATAGGGAGAAAGAGAATGAAAGAGAAAGAGGCGGAGAAAAGAAAAAATCGCGCGAGAAAGAAGAAAGAAGTGTACAGTATTCTTTAATCTCTGCGCGCAGGTGGTTGGCCTGAGGAGCGTCAGTAGCAACAGCGACATTTGGCCGCTCGAGAGGCCAGAGGGCATGCCGGCCATCCAATCTTTGGAGGTGATGTGCGGGAAAGATCACATGGATGTCCACCTATCGTTTTCGCAACCTTTCGAGGGTATCGTCTCGTCCAAAGGCCAACACGCGGATCCACGATGCATATACGTTCCACCGTCCACCGGACAGACATTCTTCTCTTTCCGGATAGCTTACGCGAGGTGAGGAAAATCGAGTGAGATTGAAACGAAAATTTGCTTCCATGAGTATCACGGATAGTAGAGTATATAACTTTGAAAATTTCATCATTTCATTTATTTATTTTTCATGTTTTCATATCCGCCCACAATACAATACAATATGACAATATTTAAAGCGCAATTTTGTAAAGTTATTCATTTTTTGTTAATCAACTTGGTTAATATCGATAAAACTTATTGCGATATAAAACGTATCGCTTTATCTTATACGTTTTTATTTCACTCCAGGTGCGGTACGAAACCAGACATGCACGGACAGTTTTACGAGAATACCGTGGTGGTCCAGTACGATAAAGACCTACTCGAAGTTTGGGATGAGGCTAAACGATTGCGATGCGAATGGTTCAACGATTACGAGAAGACCGCGTCGAAACCGCCGATGGTTATCGCGGACCTCGACGTGATACAACTGGACTTTAGAGGTACGCAACACCTCGCAACTTATGCGCTCCCATCAAATGTCATCTTTCAATGGAGATAAATCATCGACATACATTCTCCGAGTTCTCATGGCGATACTATCGAAACTACTGTGCGACATCCGCGTGCGCGAGAAACTCCTTCGATTGCCATCTGTTGCTACAAACAATCTTAAACGGCAGACAGAATCGTGTGCTCTTCTAAGACTCTTTCAAGTTTTTCTGGATTACCGCGGTCGTTAAACGCGTCCAAGTAAACGCGCAACGTGGTTCCACAGTGATCATTTTCTATTAAAATGACACGTATGGATACTTTGCTTTCGAACGTGCGTTATGAGAGATAGATAGCGGTACATTTAATGCGCGCAAACATATCACGAGACACACACACACACACACACACACACACGCACACTGTATCTCGTGCACCCGTTCGCGGTTGGCCGCAGATGAAACCGTAGTACCATCGGTTAATTTTAGTATAGTTATATACGCAACATATACAAAGCTAACGTGTATTTAAGGTATGCGGAGGTACGTGTACAGGATACTCGAAGAACAGGAATAATCATATTTCTAAATTAACTGATCTGATGCTCCCTTCTACGGAGTATTATAATCCACTTTTTAGAGAAAAACGATTATAGTGCGCATGTAACATATATTCATCGCTCTTTATAGGCGACAATGTGGATTGTTGGATGGAAATTCAGCATGGCAAGGGTCCGTGGGCGCCACCCGTGTCTGGCATCGTGCCGCTTGGCTCCACTCTCACTCTGGTCGTCGCCATAAACGATTATCGAGGTAACGAGTTCTCCAGGTAGATGAAACTTTTCGGACGAACGGAACGCTAACGGGCGCTAACGTAATTTTCTGTTATTTAACCGAGCACAGGTGAGTTCGACATGCGGGTCAAGTCGTGCGTCGCTTCGGATGGAGGTGGTCATACGATACAGCTTAGCGACGAGTTCGGCTGCGTGCTGAGACCGAAAATGATTAGCCGGTTCTTGAAAGCGCGCGGTTCGGACGATCGCGCGACCGTCATCACGTATGCCTTCTTTCATGCCTTTAAATTTCCAGATGCATTAAGCGTTCATATCAAATGCAAGGTAATAATCCATAATTTTCAAATGTGTAATTGTGCAATGTTTGTGAGCATTCACATGGATTTCCTCCAACAAATGAAAAAATTTGAAAATCAAATTCTTTTTTAAGGTGGAAATATGTCGACATGGTTGCTTGGATCATTGTCAATTGAGCGGTTCTGTAGCTCACTATATTCAAGAAAGAAAGGATCAAATACGACCGCAATATATTGAGAGTACATCAGCCTCTATCATTTCTAACGATAACGATAACAGTAGCGCGGACAAAGACAACGAAGATGCAAGTGACAGTGCGGAAGAACAGGAAGATAGTTCTCTGTACGATGACGTTATCCAAAATGGCGATGAAATGACATCGATCGGCGGACATTTCCTGGACGTTGAAAAATCAATTCCAAAAGCACAGGCACAGACGAGTAATCGACTACCTTTAACCGTGACTGAGACGCAACACGATAGCGAGGTCCATCCGGATGATGTCGATTTATCAAAACCATTTATGGTAAACGTAGAAATACGTATTATATTTAATTATAATTCGATTCGAACTAAATGTAAATAACATCGTTATTTGGCGTTATCTCTTTCAGGAACCATCGCGAGTAAACAGGTACGAGAGTGAGCAGGATCAATTCCCGCATGGACCACGGAATCTGGAAGAGAATGGCGATACGGTGCCGGTGACGCCGCTCTCCGCCAGCGTCACCCGCCGAAAACGCTCGGTGACGGTGACGGATAGAAAAGCGCGCAGTGCCGACGTCGGCGTCAGCGGTATTTACGAAGTCATCTCCGAAGCGGATCTGGCCTTTAGTCCGGACACGCACGCCGAGGCAGTGACGGTCTTTCAAGGCAGGATACGCGAGGAGGTCGTTTACGGGATCTGTCTGCCGGTGCCGGGTTTCAGCGCGCTTTTCATCGTCGTTGCGCTCTCGGCGGTCGTTTCCGCCCTCGTTGCGGGCGCGATGCTGCACCGGTTGCAAGCGCAGCGGGACGTCACCGCTGGTAGCAGGGAGAACGACCAGGCTGGGGTACACGCCAATAACAACGGCTGGCTATCTTATGGTCTACTCCGCGTGCGTTGCACCCCACGATCCACCCCTCATCACCCCGATCAATTACAACAAAAACAGATCAACGTAGCTTCGCAGATCGCTGCGGATCCGTCAATCGAGCGAAATTGACGACACTTGACGACGCTTGACGCTTGACGCTTAAGCTCACGATTTTAAAACGCGTGGGCCGGGTGTGTTTGAGGAGAGACAATGTGCAATAATACGCTGTACAAAGTATCATAAGTGCGTAAGGAGCTGCGCGCGCGATTATATCGAGCATAACAAGCATTTTGTAGAGAAATACGCAGAGGTGGGCTAAAAAAGATGGAAAACTATTATTTCTCACTAATGTTTGGATATCCTCCTGCGAATCGCGCGACAACATTGAATTCTCGCGAATCACAGGATTGTTGAGGATTCTATTTCTGCTAAATACTTGTATTAGTCTGATTTTAGTGAAACTATTTTGTAATTCTCGTAACGTGAATCTCATAACGCGATTTTCCATCGTAAATTTCGCATTGTTATTTCTCCTGAACTCTTGTTAAGCAACGACAATATCATACTGTTTTCATAAATCTCCTTGCAAATAAATTTTTAATCGAATGATTCTGGAAGATGAAAAATTATGAGAATCACTGATAGACAGATCGCGATTTTGCGAAGATTTTGATTAATAATAAAAATCATGGGTAAAAATCATGTAGAAAGTAACCTAAGAAAATAATATAGAAAATATTTCATAATTATTGTATTAATAGATACTCGTAAGATTAATGTATTTTCTTTTTTGTCATACGAATAGTAAAAATGATACAACTACGATCGCTCCGGTACATCGAGTTGTCTTTTAGAGAATTTAGATTATTAACAGGTATTATTATACTGTGTTTATGAGTCTCTAGGATATTGAATCGTGTTCGATTCTACGATATATTCTCGTCATATAGAGATCGTTAATGATTTGCTCTAAGGAGGCTAAAAGAAATATTTATCTCGGATATGGCAAATGTGTATAAAATATGTTAACAGTTTTTTGGGGAAAGCGCTGATACAAAGCAAATAAATATTCAAGTCCCATCATATCCACTCCTTTACTCTTCTTCCAAGTTTCCATAAGGGTTTCCCACGGGTTTGTGCGCAAGATTTGAAAAAGAATTTATAATTTTTCCCCGTTTAAATTCCACGTAGATAAATAGACTGTTGCAAATCATAGTATATATTAAGACATATAATTTTCGTTTTAATCGAATTTCTGATGAATTTCTTACCTGATATACATAAGTAAACACATTGAAACTGTTCATACCGAAACGGTCTCACGCAAAGATCTTTTCCAAAGATATTTGCGATATGGATCGTATCTTGTATTTATGATACAAATTGTATTCGTTTTCTTTCATCTCACATGAACTTATTTAAATTTTAATAATGAACGAACAAAAAATTTCATTTTTTTACTCGTCCAAAAGACTTGCAAGTTGCCAAGTATGTAATATTTAAAATTAGATGTTAAGTTATTCATACATATATGCATACACGTGTAAAAACTTTTCATACACTTAGATTGAATAATTTTAATTTAAGCGCAGCATTTGTACACGCGCGATCAGCATTAAGCACTAGGCTGAAAATTTAAAAACATGACATCGCCTGTGACAGCGAATGAAAAACGTTCAAACAAAAGTAAGGCGATATAATACAACTATTTAGTTGAAAAATTACGTTTTTATTTAATATAAATAAATAAATAAGTAATAGAAAATGGCAAGAAATATATTTACAGAATTTTTAATATACGATTGAACCCCAATTATAATTTATTTTGTATACAAGATCAATTGATTGACTTTATTGATTAATAAAATAACTAAATAAAGATTTATATGAAATTAATTAAATGGCCGAAGAAAATTCGCAACTTGTAGGATACCTCTTGCGTATTACTATACGTAGGTCTACCTTATGCACTAGATAGATCACGCTGCAAATATAAACTAATGACTGCATACACGATTCTGTATATGATTTATTGAATTGTTTTACTGAATCGCATTTTTTTTTAACAAATTTTCTAATAGCAACTATTAGTTACTATTTGATCGTAGTAACAATAGTGCGATAGAAAATACAAGACACAAGATTGTCGCGCGATGACCTTATCAAAATTGTATCTTTTAGAAAATAGCTTAAGATTCATACAATAATGTTAACAACATACACATGAAACAAAGCAAACCTCGTCTTACAACCAAGACTGCATAATTTATTATTATTTGCTGTTTCATATACCAGTACAATATTTTGGCACTTCTGATTTACGCAAAATCTCCCATATAAGAGAAAAAGTTATATAAATAAACTTAAATAAGTAAATATTTCTGAAAATATAACTGAAAATTTCTCATTTTGGTGATACGTATTCGTTCGTCAATAACTTAATTATTAATTACTTTATTGATTGCAATAAAATGATATTTTTGCACTTTGTAACTTTATTTTAGTTTGCCGCGTATGTGGAATATATTTTATATAGAATTCTGTTCAAACATCTTTAAAAATATCTTTAAAAAATTTGAATGGATGAATAGGTAATAAATATAAATAATAATATTAACAATAATTATTATTAACATAAATGCTATATTGTAGACTATTTTGTAGTGAAATTTCCACTTTATTATTACCTAGTCGCGTATTGAGCATTGTTAAACGAGAATCCCAAATACCAAAAAGAGAAAAAGACTAAATAAGTAGGTAAGTAATAAACGCAGAAACAGGTTTGATTATCTTTGACTAAATTTTCGGCGTATTGCCTATGTTTTTGCCTATAAAGGCCTGAGCTTAAGTTTCATTATGACGAAGCACAACTCTATGGAGACGTTATCACGTTAGGAAAACGCAGCTTTACATAAAGTCGTGCTTGCGACACTCGGATAGCCTCTAGGAAACCTGAAGATTCGCGATTTCGAAGACCAGTTTTATATAAAGTTCGCCTGGTCTTATTGTAGAAATGCTCCGTTGCGTATATGTTTCATCTCTCTTATTTCGAAATCTTGTGGATAAACATATAAATAAATAAATATATAAAAAATACTGTCAGTTAATGGCCAAAGGTATTTAAGATATAGAAGATTTCTATCCGTTTACCGCTAATTTTTTGTCTTGACAAAGCATTCGCAGCCAAAACTAATCTTCTTTTCTCTGCACGATCGCATTCGTCCAACGGAGGTACCAACCTCTCGCGAGGACACGTTTCAACACGATATTGCAGAGAAAATCACGTAAAAACCGGTTTCGAAGAAGAGGACTGTGCGATTCGATAGCCCAATTCTTCCAGCGCAAAGATATGAGGAGGATCACCGGAGGATCACTCGGGGTGATTCGGCGTGAATATCTATTTCTATGAGTAAAAGCACGTTCTCGAAGATTTCTTCGTCGCACCGTTCTGTTCGACGTTACAAAACGCCGCGGATTTCTTGGCTCTCGCCGAGAAGGGCCTGAGACGCATAAAGAGGTAGGCGGACAACACACAGGAAGAAAGCAGAACGGCGAATAATACGATGAGGGTAATCGCGAATCCAGGAGTGGTCATGCAGATCATAGTCGAGCTGGCCGTGTTCTCCTGACGTTGCGGGAATACCATCGTTGGTCCCTGGTTCGGCTCACCGTTGTTGCTATCGTCGATGGAAAAGGTCAAGTCACCGGTTGAGACAACTCGAATAATCTGATTCACACCTACGGCCTTTTGCGGATTATGTACGATCTCTCGGGATTTCCTCCTCCTTTCGTCTCGGGGTCGTCCAGCCGCTGCCTGTAAATAGGCTTCCAACGGCGGGATTGGAGGCGGAAGAGCGTATCCGACATCGGGATGCCTACTCCCCGTCGAGGAGTGATGGTGGTGATTCTCCAGAAGACCCTGATTCTCCAAAAGCGGCGACGATTCCGAACACTGATCCGGACATTGATATCGGCAGATCTGTATAGTACACTGGAAATGTACCTCCATGGAATCCGGAAATTTGAACGCCTGGAAATGAGCGTACGACAGTACCGACGCTGACGCGCCGAAATTTTTAATTTTTGTAAATCTGGACATCAACTTTGGTCGTGTGATACAGCCTCGTTGGTCCACCAATTGTATCGGCGCGCGTTTGCCATCGTGGGCCATGCAATTTCTCACGAGCATATCGAATTTCGAATCGTCATCTTTGATCGCGAGTACCATCGTCATCGTTTGACCGATCTTGACTAGTCCCGAAACCTCAGAAGCCCACGGACCTTTGCCAACCTGTATTTGCATCCAGCATCCGACGTTGTCACCGGCGAAATCCGCGCGAACCACATCCAACATGTCTACGGGAAACGGACGAAACGTGACCGATTTTTCGTACAGATCGTGCCAGGTACAGCGCAGTTTTCGCGCCTGGTCCCAGACCTCTTGCACCTGAGGATCGTATTGCACCACTATAATATTCTCGAAGAACGTCCCGGATCCGGACTCGGCACCGTAACCGTACAATCCGTTCTCCGTATTGCCGGCCGTGCCGCATGCGTGTATGCTGATCTCGAAGTTGACGGATGTGCGACCAAGTCCCGCGGGTAGATGTACACAATTAATGTTACTGTAGTGACCTTTACTAAAGACTATACCGTAGAACGGCTTATCGAAACCGAGATAAACTTTCATCAGGCTCTTCTCACATTTCACATCCAGCGACACGATCTTGGGCATATCAACCGTTGGCACTGGCCATGGTTCGACGCCAACCCCGGTGCCAACACCACTACTGCCAGTGGTATAGATCTTATCCATGGCTTCCGATTGCGCTTTAGACGGCGGCAATGGCGGTGGTGGACCGTGATAAGCGACATTATGATGCGGACGCGGCAGACTCACAGCACCTCGACTCGGTGGTAGCAAGGGATGACCTCGAAGACCACCCGATTTATAATGGTTTCCTCCCGCTATAGAATCCTTATCCGCAATAGAATCCAATGCCAATTGATCGGAATTAATTAATTCGTTATCCTGGCGATTCAGTGCCGAATTCTCGTTTCGATTATCCTCTCCCGGAATCGCTTCCACAACTTCGACCTCTTCGGCTCGAGCCAGCTATAAGAAAACCAAATAATTACGCGTTGGCAAACAAAAATTGCATTAACAAATATATTTCAAATATATTCGTGTCTCCAATTTTAAAGCTATTATAATATATAAAGAATATATTGTAAGAAATAAAAACCGGTGACCGGTTCGGATGTGTGCAATGTGAAATGGTAGAATTTGTCAAATTCTTGCGAAACTCTAGTCGTGCATTTTTACGACGCTACGTTAGAATCTTAACTTCTTTCGGATCGTAAATTACTTATATCACACTCGATTTACAATAAAACCAACGATCACATCGAGATTTTATTCGCAAATTTCATCTTTCGCATTCCGATCGCGCGCTGATGAATGTGACAAACGTCACGATTCGGGGTACTAATTTTTGGGTACACACACCGACGAAAAAAACGACGAGACAACGGTATTCTTCATTTCTCACGCTTCGCGCTCAATGAAAAACCTAAGTATGTCAAACTCGATAGAATCGTAGTAAGCCGAGAATGGCGGTACGGACTCGATCGTCCGTTTCGATTATCCGATCGGACAAATGGAGCGATCGTCGAAAGAGTTATTTCCGGTGGCGCGACAGCCGAGGGCAACACACGGCACACGGGGGGACAAGTCGCCGGCGGCGACAAACCTGTTTCCGAGTATTCAACGAACGTCAACGTTGGAGGTTCGAGCCAGACGGTGGGGATAAGGGGGTTGCGAGGTAGGGAGACCGGGACGGAATAGGAGCATCGAGTCGGTGTGTATAGAACTGTACGTTATACTGGTCGATTGCGTCACGTGTGACCTTAGGGCATAACGGACCACCCGTGTCTTTAGCCGTGGGTCAATCGGTCAGTTCCGCGCACATGTTCGGCGGTCCTCTTTCTCGTCCCTCGGACTATCCGTCTATTCATTCGTCCTGTCATGGATTTTCAATGTGCGCGTCCCATAATTCGACGAAGACCTACTGAGTCACTTGCACGGATCTCGATGACGACGGCGAACAAGATGCGACAAGCCGCGACTCACCATGAATGACGCGAATCGTGAAACGCCATGATACGTCAAACACGTATACGCGATGCTACTCGATGTTACGTCTTTGACATCACAACAATAGCACATTATTTGTTTCCTATCGAGACCGACAAAATAATAAATGTATAAGCGTCATTTAAGCAAACATATTTGACCTTCCAAGAAAGAAATTTATTATATTAATTAATTGTAAAAGTATAAAGCACGGATATGAGCGAGAATATATAATAGGACAAAGAGAGAAAAAAATCACGCAAATCCTTTATCGTGAAATTTACTACAATCTCTCATACATATATCATATTTTTAAAAAATTTTCGTTCAAAAGATTGATCAGACTTGGATATAACGGTCTAAAAAAAGACTAATCCGTTATCCCGCATAATTTGTAAGAGACATCAACGACAGACGGGCGAGGTAATCGAGTAACGAAGGCAATAATGTCTGATGATGACACGAAAACGATTTATTTATTCATCCCATCGCATCGCCGTGCTCTTATATATAAAGTTAGCGATAATACCGTCGAATCGGAAAGTTAAGCGAGAAATAAAGACGGTGCGAACACACATGCATCGAAAATCGTGTCGGGCCACAGGAATGCAGGATGAAAAGGGTACACCGAGATGGTACGCGATCACACGAAGAAACCGGTCGTTCCCCGCGTGGGATTTTTGCGCACCACCTTGTAAGAGAGTGGCCCGACGTACGATGCACGATGCACGATGCACGATGCGCGATGCGCGATGCACGATGCACGATGAAACGTTACTCAGGTTCTGGTAGACAGTGGACGAGCCGGATCGGAGCGCCGTCCTCGCCGCTCCTCGCGCACCATTTTGAGACATCGGGCCGGGCGAGTCGCCCTTAGCTCTGGGTCAGAGCACTGGGTAACGGCATTGCCCGGCCACGTGCGTATCCACCGCGATATCTGGGTTATAATGTAGTAATTATCCACGCAGACGTGCCGACCTATCCCCCGCTCGAGAGAAAGAGACCCCTCTCGCGCCGAGATGCCGCGCGCCACGTTTTTCTCACGTGTAGTGGTCTCGCATCGAACGAGAAAATGGATCGATATCCATTCTTCCAATAGTAAACTTCATTCATCGTCTTTCTTTCTCTCGTTTTCCGGAAATATTTAGATTAACATTTTCTTCGGCTTTGGATGCTTTGGTTGCGATGATCGATCGAATAACGTGCATCTGCAACGTGAGTCTTAATCTCTGAGATACGGGATATACCTCTGATACATCTCAGGTACGGTGGCCGATCGACACACTTTTAAAAAAACTTTTGAATAGAATAAAACACATGTTCACTCACCCCCTTTAATAGGAGACAGGCTAGGATGTAAATGCGTGACTGCATACCGCGTTGGTGTCCACGGTGAAATGCTATTGGTATCACTGAAAACCAATAATTACCAATATTAAGACCAATATTAATTACCAAGTTTAAGCATGACGTTGAAAATTTAGTAAACAATAATGTAATTCGCAGTATTGCGCCAAAAAATTCTTTTACGCGAAAATAAAAACAAAAAGTAACTTTTAATTTCTGAAAAAATGTGCATTAGCAAAGACAGCAGTTTGGCAGCTTTAAAGCGTAATAACTACCTGTAACTGATAATCGTACAATCGAATAATTGTACAAGTCGAGAGATTTGTCTCTCCCAGCTATCTTACTACGGTAAGCTTTTCTGTCGGCGTAACCACCGACCGCACTCGATCACACAATCGCGACCTGTAATTAAAGTTTTATCAAATCTATAATTAATAAGAATTTTTAGAAAAGCATCGAACGACGTAGGTCCGTTCGATCAAAGCAAACTTTACATCATATCATTAGACATCGTTAGTATTAACCGCTGCTCATTTCCGTTTGCGGCAAAGGACGCATCTACAACAGGGCAGCCCGTTGTCGAACTCGCGTTTCACTCGTTTCGCTCGTGTTTGATCGCCAATTATCAGGCAACATGTTCGCCTCGCGCAACCACTAAGCCACCTGTCCCAAATTCCTCTCGAATGTCCGGGTTTTCGCTCCGTTACTTCGTTGTAACTGTGGAGACGCGGTCGCGGTCTATTGATGCAAGTCGAATTCGCTAAATTTGCAGGAGCGCACATACAGAAGCAAACGTACAAATTTCACGTATAATTGCTTAGCTGGAAATGGGACAAGTGTATTTGCTTGTGCAAGTTGTTAAGTAAATATCCAGCACAGATATTTAACGAATCTCGCATCGACTCTAATTACGATACATTACGATATGACACGAGTTGAACCAGAGGATGATTTTGTCGTGATGCATCTTTTATATAAAAAAAAAAAAAAAAAAAGAGGAAAGAAACGCGAAAATATAATATGCCACTAACTTATATTACCACTGTACACAAGACGAAAGTTTTCAGGTTGTGTGATGCAACTTTCTTTCAGAGAATAAAATACCTAATTACAAAAGAGGAAGTGTGTAAACGGAAAAAGAAACTAATTGAAACCCAGAAACTGGTTTTATTTAAAACCGTAATGAAATACTTGGCGAGGCTTTTATCAGATGTAAATTGAGACACAAACGAGAAAGGCAGTCATGTAAATAGCGGGTAGGTAAATTTATGTCGCGTGTAGGTACTAATTTATCTAATGGTCGTGCTTGAATATGTCTTCCGTTTTAACGCTCTCTTAACGAAGAACATGCGGCAGAAATGCCTTCGCATCCGTGCATTCTTTTTCGCGGCGCACGCCGCGAAATATGTGTGAGGTCCGCGTGACATGTATATCGTATACGTAATACGTATGACGATATAAATCTTATATATACACGTATCTTCTAAACTATCTTCAGATTAAACAAATTACTCACGATGCTCACGTAATAAGAAAACCGGTTCTCCTCTCGCCCATGTGTATTGTCGCGATACTTTGTTTTCAGATGCGCGTGCGTTAAATGTATCATCTCGATCTAATCTTGATCTTGAAATTAAAAATTTCATTTATCAAGTTTTAAACGCTTTCTGGTCTTGACGCTATAACGACGCGTGAATGGCGTGACCGCTTTCGCACGCGCATGAAAGAGAAAAGCCGGAGACGATATGCAAGTCGTCTATGCGCGGTGCCGGTGCAGCCGGTGTCCAAGCTGGTATGCCATACGTTCTATGAATGTAGGCAAGTAGGCTCCCGTCGACGCTCGCGGACCGCACGCGCGCGCACACGTGGAGTCCAAGTCAAAAGGACCAACCGGTTAGTCGGGCGCGGCCGTCGCTTTTCGTCCCCTTTGCGAATTCGGTATTCATTTCACACTTTATATGTATATAAAGTATCGCGCAGATCGTAGCACCTAAAATCGAAAGAGTTGCGAACGACTCTGATTTGAAGTCTGACAGACTTCCTCGGAACCGCTCTGATTAAAGAAAACAAAGATAAGATTTAAAGGCATTTTTCGCGTTTGTTAAATGTTATATATTTAATGTTGTAATTAAATAACACTAAATGATAAATGTTTATTTGATGTTTTGCAGTGAATGATGTTAAAAATGTCTCAACTGTCTCAACCATGTGGACTGTAACTGTCGAAAGCACCTGGCTACCTGAAAAGATAGCCGCGAAAAATGCAAAGTCATTAGATCATATATCATATATATGTTATATGTTATTCCGCTTTTGCAATTCGTGTCACGATAAACTGCGACACCTGTTTCTTCTCTTACGAGTAGCCTGTACTCGAATGAAAATCACTGCCAGCTGTTTACACGTCTTCCGTTCCACGTTAACCATGAATCGGGCATACCAAAGATGTGGCATGATGCCAAATACATATAACGGTTTCGTTAATGTTGTAATTCCAAAGTCGGGCATTCGCATAATGAATAACCTAATAGCGACCTATATAGAAAGAACGTAGAAATTTTTTTGTTTCCTTGTCCCCCTTCCCCATTATCTTGTCCCCCCCCCCCCCCTCCCATGTAACAAACGTCCAGAAAGATATCGCGTAATGCGAATAATAAATAGTACGCTAAATGCTGATAACTGGAAAAAAATTAAATAAATACATTGATGAATTTATATTAAATTCATCTGTTTTAAACTTGAGTTTTAAATTTAAGTATCTTTGATCACTCAATCAATTGTTTCCACCCCCCTCTTTCGTTCTCATTTCGTTAATTATCTCGCTCTAAAGTGATTACATAGTCTGTACTATATAAACCTTCTGCATACAATTTCTCAGAAATAATTATTCACAATGTGTAAGTTAATAATATGTTGTGAAAATTGCCGGCAAACTTGTTAACAAATTAAAACCTAGCATCGTTCTCGGATATATTCGATCGTGACACGCATTCATTATAATTATATCGCAATAGACGAT
Organism: Pogonomyrmex barbatus; assembly: GCF_055798465.1. Classification (NCBI taxonomy): domain Eukaryota; kingdom Metazoa; phylum Arthropoda; class Insecta; order Hymenoptera; family Formicidae; genus Pogonomyrmex; species Pogonomyrmex barbatus. The sequence continues at coordinate 22,355,509 of NW_028297127.1, forward strand.
ATAATGATATCGGCACGATCTATATTGCTAATCTTATTTCACGACACGGCAATCGCATAATAATCAAGTACACAGAGTAATCTGATCACTTCTGTCTACACTTGTGAATAAGAGAAAATGTATCAATGAGATACAGGGAGTAAAATAAAAGAAATTGTTTATTAATTTTTAATAAATCGATAGAAATCTATATTAATAAAAGTTTCAATATCGAAATGAAAACGTAATCTGCGATTTGTAAATTTAACTTTTTAGACAAATTTGTAAGCAAATATAGCAGAATATAAAGTGACGTATTCGCGTTTTCAAAATCTACATAAAAATGTACAATTTAAAAGCGTGTGTTCTCTGCTAACAACTCGATATGGAGCTAACTTTTTTATTCGGTAAATGTGCGAGTTCGCACATATCATAAAAAATCCACAGTCTACTTCTTTTAGCATGGGATCTCGATCTCATTTGATTACATCGTTTGCACAACGGTGTACGAAATTACGCACTTTTTACTTATCGTGCATTTTCTAATTCGACGCATCGTAACAATCAGCTGCATCTCGGCTCGTTGTTTTATGTGCACGTTATGACACGTTAATATTCTATTTCTTGACGCTTATATTTACGCGATTATAACAATAGATGAGAAAAGGTAGGATAATTTTAAAAGAATCCCTACCGACGTTACAGGTTCATTAGACAATGTTGTTCCGTCATAGCAAACGTTCGCTAGAGTAGAAACGATCACGTGGCTGAGTATATATCGTGCCGCATCTCCTACAGCGCGTCGTATAATTTCTCTCAATGAGCCTGCGCTCCGGCCGTTATTAACACATTAACGAGGCGCGAAACGATGACGTGCGTCCTACCTCTAATAACTTAATCAGTGACGTAGCGCTAATTGGATTATCCGTGCAACGTAGCCGGTCGTTAACCGCCGGCGTGTACGTACGTCCGCCAGACGCTCAAGAAGCGCATTTAATAGCCGCGAATTATCTATAACGACGTTTTCATTTTCACCGTGCTTACACATGCCGCGCTTACACATGTGGCGCTAAGAACCATGGAGTATTTAAAGAATTAAATTTCTGTTCTTTGTCGCGCACCCAGTTATAGTTTAGGACAGGTTGCTCTCGAAGATAGTGAAATAAACACGTATTCTCGCAGGGGTGCAGGATCCTTTATCTCGATCCTTTCAACGTTCATCTCGCGCGGAACGAATTCTTTATTCTAACGGTAATAGTATATATATATATATAGTATATAACATAATACCGAATCTATCGTGAGACAATTTCGTCTCACGTTGTTCTCCTTTGAATCAAACAAACGAATTTACAGAAAAATAAATACGATGATCGAATATTCGACCAATTGGATTATTCTTCTATTCGATACTTGATATCGGCGGCGCCATGATATCTTACTTTTTTGAGCCGATACCTAGTAAGTAAATCCGGATGCGAGTGGTGTTGCCAACGTGCTTGGTCCTTCTTCGGGTGTCGGACGAAGAAACGAAGAAACGAACTGAACGATAATTCGCCCGAGGATCGCTACATCGATCTTCGGTTCGCGGAATCGCGGTTGGATACCGGCTAGGTAGTTGGTCCCGGCTCACAACCACGGCTGCGATTTCACACGCTGCAACCGCTCGCGCGCTAAAGATAAGATTGGCAAACGTATCGCTAGCGAGGTGCGAATTTCGACATTCGTCCGAAACGGAGTCCGATAAGAGAGCCTTCGGAAGCTCCGTGCGTGCGACTGATCTCACTTTGTGATGACGCGCTACTCCGCGATGCTCGACAGCTAGAGAAAGAGGCGCGCGCGCGCGCGGGGCAGCATGCGGCCTCGCCGGTCTCGGAGTCGGAGGTGCACGCGAGAACTTGAAGAGTCGGAATAGGGTACACCTGTCCGATATACGGAGTATACTACAAACGTAGCGGCCCGCCCCCTGACCCAGACAGCCGGTACAGTTATATAGGTCCCTCGCGTCGCGAGCGGAGGATATCTCTCCTCGTTCTCGCTACATTCTCATATTCGTCTTCGTGAGTCTGTGACTCGATCACGATAACGATACCGATACTCGTTATTGTGAGAGGGAGCAAGAAAGAATACACGTCGAATGTACCTCGCGAATCTACCTCGTACCCTATATCGCGTATATCGCGTTTAGAGCGAAATAATTAATTATGTCAGATAGATTTTAATGAAATTTGATTTGGTAACGATAATCGGGGAGAGCTTCTTATGAAGAACCCCGATGAACGAATTTTTTTACGATAATAAACTTTCCAGCTTAGCTTTCTAACGTTTATTCTCTAGTATACGATGTATTGAAAAAAAACGTTCGTGAAGAAGAAAGATCCATGTAGTACGAAGAGTCGCGTTGCACCCTTATTAAACTCTCGCATTTGTATGTTGCGTCCTACGCAATTCATGTAGAAATAAATAACGAAATACCAATGTTACGATCGTGTTATTGTTAAAGTTAAATTATAATGTGAAATTATGATTATTATTTGTAATATATGTGCACACACACATAGATATGTCAAATCTATGTCCAAACGCACTTACTACAGCCATCCAATTATATTGTCCCTATTTATAATAATATTTATTATAGCAACTTTTGCGTTTTGAAAAAAATGTTTTATTCGTTAATCATTGAACGATATTTCATATTTTATTTCACATTTTTGTAACTCAAATATATTAGATAGATGTTTATTATTTAACAACATATAAAACAGTTACAAATATACATACCGCGGTATACCGCTAACGCAACAGATTAAAGATACTGTACATATTTATAATTAAATCTTATATAAATATGTATATGTATATATATATATATATATATATATATATATAAATTTTTATGTACTAGTTTAAAGCTAAAAAAGTTTCAATGTCGATATCATCTATTGAAAACATTATTCAATGAGAAGAAATTAAATGTTTTATTATTAACAAATTCTATTGTCAATTTACAAATTAAATTACCGTAAGTAATTCAATTCAGTAGTTCAATTTAATTATAAAATAATTTATCTCTAAAATATTTTTAATATTAATTAAAAGTAAATGGAACAGTTTAATAAAAGAAAGCAGGCAAATTCTGTATTAGCAAATTGAATATATCGCATATAGTGGCCTCTAGAACTGCATTTCGAATGCAAAATGTATTAAATATAAAAAGCAATGATATTTAACAATTGCTGATAATTTATCAATCGATGGTCATGTAAAAAGCATATTTGCCGACATAGCTTGTATAATAATTCTCATTACTTTGGATTTTCATCAACTCCGATTAACTTAATCGACCGATTATTCCACTGGAATTGACCAATCGCAATTTGTTCACAAATTTAACAACAAAACGATTGATCAATTCCAAAATAATCGACCGATTAAATTAATTGGAATTGAAAGTGGTCCTAAATGATCATGACATCGAAAAAATTAATATCAGATCGATAAAATATAATTTTATTAATGTGCTTAAAAAAACGCAACCATAGATAAATTATCATATTATCTTATTGAGCGAATGTAAAAATAATTTGATCAGCTCCATTGCTCGTAAGAATAATAAAAATTGTATCAGTTTAATTTAGATTTACATACACAAAATGTACAAAATGTAACGTGCAAATTATTTTATAATTAATTATTAATAACTGCAATAAAAATAATATATAATTGTATAATAGTATATAATTATATAATTATATAATTGTATATATTTCCTACATAAGTAAAAATAATTTTGTTGATTTTATGATAGAATAAAATACATATATAATATGGTTTTTAAAAAAATAGATAAATATTATTATATTTAATTATTATATTTAAATATAATTTTACTCGAGAAAAATTAATATTCAATTTATATACATACATTTTAATAAATAATATATGACACAAATAAAATTGATTATTAGAGCTGTACACCATAGTAAATATATATATATATATATATATATATATATATATATATATATATATGAAAAAAACCTATATCTTTCTGAATGACTGTTAGAAACAATAATTGAAGTTTCTTAAGACATTTTACAATTCGCCCTATAAAATTTGATATCATTGATATGTGTTAGGTGATTGATATGGCATTTATGTATTTGATCAATCGCACTTGACATTTGTTATACGATCGTATGTGAATTATGTGTTGTTATCAAAGATCGAATAGCAACAAAATATTCACGTCGAAACGTGGTTCCACGATAATACTCTCATTAACCAGAATATCGTCCAACTGGTTTGTTTGCAATCTGTAGAGAGAAGCACTCCGAATCATGAAAATTACAAGTATACTATTCATTGCTTTATCGTTTTTACTAGTAAGTAACATCTTAAAATATTTTATCCTTTTTATTTCGTATTAAAGATTTTTTAATGTAAAATGTTTAATTAATAATGTTTAATGTAATTATAAAAATAAACGTTTTGCATACTATCAAAAATTAAACTGCTTTAATTTAATTTCGGTATGCAATAATTTGTTCAATTTTTAATAAATTTATAAAATATATTATTTTATCTTGTATGCTGAAACTCGAGCGGACATTAAACGAGAGTGTCGTCAGCAAACGAATGTTTCTTGGGGTATGAGAATATTTTATTTCACTCACACATTAAAAAAAAGTACATTCCTTTTTCATAATTGATTTCTTTCATTCAGCATCCTTAAAGCAATTTAAGGCCGGTAACATTGAACAAAATGATATAAAATTGAAATGTTATTTGAGATGCTTTCTGATAAAAAATGGTGTTCTTAATGAGAATAACGATGTAGATGTTGAAAAAATTCTACGTTATCTTCCGTACAGTATGCAAGAATCATCGAAAAAGATTCTTAATCAATGTAAATCTATTCGTAAGTCTTTTCATTATATTTAGCTGCTTTATCGTATAACAAAGGTCAATTTATAATTATTACAACTTTTAAAACATACATTTTCTTTTCTCCCTACGCCCTAAAATATAATGTATAGAACGCAACAAATATATCAAATATTTGAAAAACAAATTTTTTATTGATAATAAATTAACAAAAAAATTAATTTTTAGAAGGAGAGAATGTTTGCGATAAAGCTTTTCAAATAGCTGTATGTTACATTAAAGCGCAACCTCAAGCAAGTATTATGATGTAAATTTATTATTAGCCTGAGGTATTTTCTCTCATATAACTTGCGCATTTTTTTTTGCAGATCTTAAAAATTGCACCGTTTATTTAGAAATAATTGCTTCGATCTTAGATTATATATGAAGCATAGCATCATGGCAAATATCAATAGACTAACAGCATAAAGCAGCTATACATACATACATATGTAAAAATATTTATTAAAATTATACTATTTAAAGAATACATGAATGATTTTTATAATTTGCAATCTTCCGAAAAAAATATAAACTACAGTTAAAATACAAATTAATAATATATAAATTATTTAACATGTATGAAAATTAAATCTTAACATGTATAAAAATTAATGTAACTTTGATTGACATTTGTTTTCTTAAATATTATATATCATTTTAATATAATGTAAATTTTTATTTGGAGATTACACGTTTGTTGCTTACTTATTATTAAATACTTTTAAAAAAATTGAAGTTGCGCCATGTGATAATGTAGCTACAGCGTACAACATAATATAATTAATTCTATAAATGCGACACATTTTGTATTCGCAAAAATTCTGAAAAAGATGCCGGTAGAGAAAAAAAAATGAACGAGACCATGGTAACGCGTAATATTTGTTTACAATTTACGTCATATATAAATCTTATGTATTTACTCAACATTACACATTTTGTCAAAATCTCAGAATTTTTCCAAAATAAAGATTGACCGATTAGAGAACGTTTCGTAACAACGTACTTCATTATGTGCGATCATTGCGCGTAAGTGACTTTTATTCTACTTGTTTCATACAAAAAATAATTTTAATCTCTCATATTTTCTATTATATACTTTTCTTATGTATTATTACACACACACACACACACACACACACACACACACGTATGAATGTATATATGTATATTAAATGCTGTTTTATATTTATATATGTGAATATATATTGTAAATATAAAATGTACACGCGCACATGTATATTAAAAAAGGTTGGTATTATTTTTTTTTTATAGTAAAGTTATTAGTCAAAAAAGATATGCTGGACAAGTGACCTGTAGATGTGCACAGTAAGTTTTCATATATATTTGTAAATTTATAAATATATTTATATATATATATGGACAGCATATGTATTATGTATTATGCATTATGTTTGAGCAGACCCGAGAAAAAAATCGATGTGGAAAAGGAAAAGGATTTCGCTGGATGTTGCAGTAAAAAGTAAAAATTGCGATAATCAGTTTAAAATAAAGAAAGTTACTTGAACCTATATGGCCGCCTGGCTTCATACACCTGGCATGAGCGATGCAATATTCTTAGAGCATTGGATAACTCAGTGATTATAACTCGACTGAATGTGTAGAGAAAAAAAGGCATACGGAGGATGTTGTGGTGCCAAATGTTGCTCAGGTACAAAAGAAGAACATGGCGGATGTTGTAGCGATCCCACTAAGGATGAAAAGAGTTGCTGTCCAGCGGAAAAATAATCTATCGACGCAATGATCCTACTTAGCGATAAGGTTAAAAAGGCGGCCATATGGGCTATTTTAAATGAATTCGTGAACCCTTTTGCCCTTTATACCATACAGTTCAATTTTCATTATAAAATTTATTGGAATCAAACTGACGATCATATCAATAATACTGACATATTTATTTTGATACGTATTTGTCTTATGTTTTATACTGTTATTATTATCAGTACTATATTCTTTATTTCTTTAATATTTTAAATGATTACTATATTTCCATATTAGAGCAAGAGAGGTAGCCGGTGGTTGCTGCATGTCTGGTTGTTGCAAACAATATCGAAACGGTAAAGGCAAGAAGGACTCGGCAAGTGTGGATTGTACTACGCAGATTAAAGATGAAGGATGTTGTGGAAATCAAAAATAATTGAAAAAGATATTTACATTGTGTACATCTTAATTTAAAAGATTTTAAATATTTTCTGCCTACAAATTCTATTTTACATAATTTTACATTTAATGCAATCTAAAAGACATTTAGAAAATAAAATTACTTAAATCTCTGAAAAATCAATTATTCATAGCTACTGCAAATCCACAAACTGTTTCTGCTTTTCCGATTTTGATTTTATTTTTTGCGGAAAATACAAAATACAAAATGCAGAACAGATGCTGCTTATATATAGATTTTGTATGTTGTAAATAATCTTATGCTCTTTGATTGTCGATATAATCGAGCTTAATATATGTACACACACACACACATATATATATATATATATATATATATATATATATATATATATGTGTGTACATATTGTTAAAACCTTGTCGCAATAATTTGCAAATATATTCCATTATGCATCTCCTATTAGCTTTTACAATAATTTATTACATAATAATCATTTTATAATTAATATATATATGATAATACGCTAATTTTACATACATTATTAACAATCAATAAATATAGAAAATGTTGCACATATATAATTAGGTAAAAAAAATCGAGAAATTATCGTCACTGTATATAAACGATATATATTTTTTTTAAAAATGTCAAGGATGATACAATACACATTCTTTTTGACAATATTTATTAATTATAAAATATTTTTTATGGCGCAAACGATGTACACTATTACCAAATTATTAAAATTATGTGTTGTGTGTACCGTAGCCGTATGCATATGGCATATTATGGCAAATCTTGAGGTATAATCGTCGAAATAATTAAAAGATAATAAAGGCTAAAAAAACTGGAATATTATGACGTCATATCTAAAGAAAAATCTACGTCACATCCGTGTATATCCGTGACGCACGTGCAAGAAACTTGCACGGTGCTTGGAGCAAAAGTTGATAAGGGCGAAAGTGCGTATGTGTGTGCGCGCGGGGATGATGCGGCTTGACGCGGCTCGATGCGGCGCGCAAGCGCGACGGGTGCAGAGCTTTCGAGCCACGCGATGGTAGCAGTTGGCCTTCTAAAACCGCGAAACACGTCCCGCGTTTCCCGAGGAAGAGTGAGAACCGCGAGGGTGTCCGAGCCACGCTTTTTCGCCCGTTTACCGTGTACGTGCGCGTTTAGAATAACAATCCGACGACCACCTCGATCGCCCGTTTTCACCCTTCTTCTCGGTCATGTTCCTTACCATTCTCTTACATTTGACACTGACATCCGACACACGTACCGAATCACGGCGAATACCAACAACATCGTCATCATCTGTGCCTCGAACGTCGTGACATCGTGCATCAATCGAATCGATCGAATGCTGACGATCGAGAAAAATCGTGACCTTGAAAGTCCACGTGCAAGCGGGATATGTCAAATCAGAGGGCAATTAACGCGCGTTAACCGGCGATAATATGCTAATGGAGAACAACCGTGATACTCGCGTATCTTCTTCAGCGGAAGCTTCATACACGATCGGTTTGTAATACACAATGATACATGTATGATATCTCATGTGGCATGATCTTTATTTAATTTAACTTTATCGTTACCGCAATCGTTTTTCATCGTTTCCAAAACGTTTTTCTTTCCGATTTAACTGACCGAACGTGATATTCAATTTTCACCGTGAGCATGAAGCATGTACATACAGCTATAATACTATTGATTGCTCAGCCAAAAAAAACTCTCCATTTATTATATTGTCATAGTATATATCGCCACAGACAGTTTTATAATAGATTAAGAAAGAATTAGAAATTTTTCAGAAAAACTTTTTTCGTTAACATTCGACAAGAAACAGATTTCTGTTGTATATATTTCTGTTATATGTACATATAAATATTAGATAATATTAAATATTAGATTAAGAATGAATTAGATAAATGGCAGTATTAGATTTTTTCTTAATTTTCTTAATTTTTGTTCTATGTAATTTTATGTCCTAAAAATCAAATATTAATTGCCTCAAAATAAACGCGGCCATATGTAAATCATATTTTATCAACGTTGTTGAATTTCCAAAAATTTTATCGCGTTTTGTATTTTAAAATTCTTGAATAAAATGCTTAATCTTTTTGTATAGAAGAATATTTTATATACATCTTTAAGATAATACGTTATGTGAGAAGTATTAACGATACGGAGCAAAACGCTCCGAGATACGCGGTAGATACACGGCGGATGAAGTTGATCGCGTTAATATACATACATAGCAGACACTTTAAACATTATGAACACTCTAACGATTATACCGAGCCGTTGTTGTTTAACTTTCAAAGCTTATTTATATATTTTTTCAATATTCAAACATTATTTTAATTTTTCACTCGCGACACACTCCGTTACATTGCATCAACACATTGTTATGTTGCACATTGTTATGTTTAGAGTTGTGCGAGGGGTGAAATGTACGATAAAGAAAGACAACGACAAAATGTCCAACCTATATGAGAGAAAAGATTGCCTGTCCGAAGATTGAAAGCTTATCGAAAGAATATTCGCTATTCAGTTAAAGATTACGCGAGTCAATCAATTAATCCTCCTTGCGCGTCGAGCAGACCAATAAGAACACGGTTATTATAATACGGTTCAAAAGTTCAAACGAACATACATAGTAATGATCCGATTTTGCAATTATTTCCGCTTTTTATGAAAAAATATGTTTGCGAAAGAATCAATTTACTAATTAAAGAATTTCAAAATTAATATTGATGCGAAATTAAATTATATATAACATATAACTGTATTCATAAATGACTGTGCTCGTAAATTACATCATTTTTAAATTTAATCGTACGTATCGTTAATCTTTGTAGGATAGCGAACATACAGAAAAGCGATAATTGTGTGATTATGCTTGTACGATGATAAAATTCTTCAATTTATAATGAAAATTTGAGAGAAATTGTTTAGAATATTTCTCTCTTCCACCCATCATTCGTTATGTCGATTCAATGTACGAATCCATACACAATTTGTCTTCATTGTCGCAACATATTAAATTAATTTACTACGAAACATGATTATCTATTCTTTTCAAGCAAGCAGATATTTTTTATCAAAATATCTGAATTTTACAAGTACAAAATGAATGTCTAGAGAGTTACAAAGGATAATAGACTATTGACACCCACCGACTTCCGGCTTACACGATTATCATTTGACCAATCTTATGCAATTTTACAATTGGCCGCGACGGGGTCACAAACGTGAATGTGATACCAAGCCTTATACAGAACAGATTCCTCCTTCCTCCAACTCGACAAAGTTCGTTTTATATTATAATGTGAGTTATGCCGGTAGCAATGTAGAAAAAGAAAGAGAGGAAAAGAGAAAGATTGAAAATAGATATATCAAACAAATTATAGCAGAATAATTAATGTATTATATATATTTTATTTTTTATATATTTATATATAAATTGTCCAATCATTTTAGTTTTTATTATGTATGATGTACATTACTAGATCTATAATAATCTTCTTAATTGTCAGTACAAAAAAAATTATTTAATAATAATAAATATTCTATTGATCTAATTATTTAAACATATTTGAAATCCCAAATTGATTGTTGATAAAATATTGAAGCAATTTAAAAATATAAACATATTATTCTCATATTGTTTCGTATACGCAAGTATTGCAAAATATTCAAAATATTATTTTCTCGATTTTTCCGTTCAATTCCTCGCTTCTCTACCCTTGATATCCTTTCTTATTCTTCCGATCAGTTATGTAAGTTATCTCTACCCTTTCTTGATCCTCTCTCTTGATCGCAATTCCGTAAGTTCCTAAAGAAACAGGGAAAGAAATCACACGTAGATTTAGCTGAACCCTCATCGAGAAACGTGACATAAGGATTTTCTGTTTGAGACAAGCATTTTTCATTACAAAGTGTATATAAAGATCATTTAACATCGTGCTGCATGTTTATGCTTTTGAATTCATTTTCTCAAATCACTTGCGACATATAAATGTATTTTTTGACATATAAATGTCAAAAAATAAGGATACTTTATACTCAATAAAATATACTTTTCGTCAATGAAATTTAATACCATTTTTATGAATATTGTAAAATTAGATTGATTAAAGATAAATTTTTATGAGAATTTTACTTATGAGAATTTAAAATTGATTTGTTTGTTATTTGTGTAAACATTTAAAAGAATACTTTTAATATGAAGAGTAGATATTTTCGATTCGCCGTTCCAGGAAAATGTATTCTTCATTAATGAGTTGGCCGTTCTGGAAAACTTACTTTTTTATAGTACTATGTGCATATCGATCGCCATTGGTACTATTCATCCGTAATGACCAAGTTCAACGGCGGCCTTCTTCAACACACGGCTACGGTGTAAGATCGAGTGTACGTGTATTACACTGTTGAAACGAGGGAGGCCACGAGGACGCGAGAGTGCGGGGTCAAAGATGATCGTGATAATCACTCAACGATGAATATCCATAAATAGCCGTAGTTGGCGAGCGGTTTATAGACAACGCTGAAAGAGAATGTCGAAGCTCTTTGAAACTGATTGTTCACGTATGGCATGAGCAGCTCTACTACGGAATACGGAATACTTTAATTTGTTGCGATGATTGATGTTAATAATATGTAATATTACATATTACTTTCAACACCGAGACATACAACCAAAGGTATTTTTTATGATTAAACAAATTTAATAATAATTTTGTATTAATAGCATTACAAAAATCGATTCGACATATTGATAAATTCTTTCGATAAGTTTTCATTTGACTACAATACATACAGATATTCTGAAGACGAAAGCAACTTTTGATTAAAAAAAAAAAAAAAAAAAAAAAAAAAAAAAAAAAAAACAAGATCCATACGCAAAATCTGATGACGCGACAAGATAGGTTTAATATTGCTCCAAAAGAAATCATATCCGAAAGGGCAAAGTTCTCAGACGTCATATTTCTGGCATAAAATGAAGCTGTCAGCCAATAAAACCATTGAGGCGAGAAAATTTACTCAAAATTAGATTACGTTAATACGCGTTTATCCTTCACTTTGATTGTTTCGTCATTAATCGCAGCAGCGATTGCGATACGTTGTAACGCGGGAGGACTAAGAGTCTACTTGAGGCTGCTCTCTAAGGCTACTGTTAACTGGGATTCTCTGTATTACCATATATGCGGATGAAACAGGATCTGCTCTCAGACCTAAACTATACTATCGTTGGTTTAGCTTTACAGATCAGAATTGCTTTGATCAAACAGCGATAAATATCTGCACGGATGAAAGCCTAATTTAACTTCTGTTCTCACTTTGGACGCAAAGAAACAACCATGAATCTTTTTCATACCTCGCCATGTCATGTCTTACTCAGCACTTTACAGCACTCTATTTCAAACTTGGACAGTAAGACAAAGTATTCTTAAAATGAAATTTGACGTTCAGAAAATATTGGCTTAATATCCATTGGAATCGTGTTGATTTTATTATACACTTATTATTACTCTTAGTCTTATAACATTTATAAAATATATTTCTGTTTAAATATAGGTATATATTTTTTTAAGTAATATCGAATAAAATCTATAATAATGTACTACTTATAGATCTATCTTACAGATAGATTGCGTGCGCACAACTAATAGCATACAAATAATAAAAATTAGATTTCGTTTACGAAAGGATATTTGTTTTATTAAAAAAAACGATAAAAAGAGACTAACAGAGAATTTTATTTTTTATAAAAGAATGAAGCATTTGCTCGACGGATCGCGATAATTACAGTATGATGTAAATGAAATTATCCAACTCGTAAAATTGTTAATTCATTTCTTATATCAACATCTCTTGTAGAAGACAAACTTTTACGAGTTTATTTACTTGTTTCAGATATTTAAAAGAAAGATAATCCTAGCCGAATGAAAATACTGCTGGAGACGTAGAAGAAATCTAAACTTTACGACACCACCTCTCAATTATGTGTTGTGACTACGTTCTCTACGTTACTTTAACGTGTACGTGTACATATTGTGATCGAAAATGAAACTTTAATATTGTGCCAAACGTCTCTCTTTATCAGATAGATTTAGACACTGTGACACCACTGTGACTAATTACTCGACACGACTAGCTTCAAGCTTCAAGCTTCAAGCAACAGCCAAATAATAAAATGACAAAAATGACAAAAATGACAAAAATGAATTGAATATCTATGGAGTATGTGTACGTATTTACGTGTAATTTGTAATTTGCAACTTTGGACGTTGTAATGATTCGCGGCATCTCAGTGAAACGAGATGACGAGAGGACAAAACGAGACGGAAACGAGAGGTCTCGTAAACATTTGTGCAGACGCAATGCCGAAGCCCTGACGTCTAGCGAAGCTCGCCTAGCGAAGATTAGAAGAAGGTTACGATCATCTCGGGCAGTTACACGTCAGGGTGATTAGGGTCGAAAGCGCGTACCGTCGTAGCGCTACGGTACGGCTGCGCACGGTGAAACATGAACGACAGCGAGATTTATCTATTGAACTGGGAAGAAGAGGCACACGCATCGGACAACGATCTTGGCAGGAGCTTTTATAACGCGAGCTATCCGCCATTCAATCACACCTACGAGGATCTCTGGGGACGCGCCACGGATCGAATCGGTCTCGCGATCCTACTGCTGCTCTTCTCCGTAGCTACTGTTTTCGGGAATTCGTTGGTGATTCTCGCGGTATTCCGAGAGAGGCATCTGCACACAGCTACAAATTATTTCGTGACTTCATTGGCTTGCGCCGATTGCCTGGTGGGACTGGTAGTGATGCCTATCAGCGCGGTATACGAGGTACTGGAGAACCGTTGGCTATTCACGACGGACTGGTGCGACGTTTGGCGCTCGTTGGACGTTCTCTTCTCCACCGCGTCTATTCTAAACCTGTGCGTCATTAGCCTAGATCGTTACTGGGCGATTACCGATCCCTTCACGTATCCAACTCGCATGAGCAGGAAACGCGCGGCGATCTTAATCGCCATCGTATGGATTTGCTCGAGCGCGATCTCCTTTCCGGCGATAGCGTGGTGGCGTGCCGTTCGTACCGAGCAAGTGCCGGAAGACAAATGTCCCTTCACGGAAAACCTCGGTTACCTGATATTCTCGTCGACAATCAGTTTTTATCTACCGCTATTCGTGATGGTATTTACCTATTATAGAATCTATCGCGCCGCCGTAATACAGACGAGGAGTCTGAAACTCGGCACGAAGCAGGTGATGATGGCCTCGGGCGAGCTCGAGCTCACGCTGAGGATACACCGAGGCGGTGCCACCAACACCGATGCCAGGCATCTTTTTCGCACCGCTTCGAGCACACCCGAGGACCTCCAAGATCTCGAGGAACCGTTAACGGCTCTTCACAACAACGGTCTCACTAGAGTGCCCTCCGCGAGGATCAACAACAAGCAACATCTAGGCAAAAATTTCTCTCTCTCGCGCAAGCTCGCCAAATTCGCCAAAGAAAAAAAGGCAGCCAAGACTCTTGGTATCGTTATGGGTGTCTTTATTATTTGTTGGCTGCCGTTCTTCGTTGTGAATCTGTGGTCGGGATTCTGCACGAGGTGTATATGGCAGGAAGAGATAGTATCCGCGGCCGTCACCTGGCTCGGTTGGATTAACAGCGGAATGAATCCCGTGATATACGCTTGCTGGAGCAGAGACTTTCGTAGGTGAGTCTTTTGTCTTGCACTCGCACGATACTTTCTCTTTATTCTCTTCTTTACTTATATATATTTTAACAAATATTAACAAATATTAATGTTAGCGTAATTGACAATAAAATTTACAATTGAATCAAATCTTTTTCTCGTTATATTTCTTGTGAACGTATTCCACATGATCGGTACAAGTATCGTTGGCGTTTCGCAACACTTGTACCGTGTCGAAACACGCTACGAGTGTCACTGTTCGTTGAGTGAAAATTCCTAAATCTACGTACGGCACGGTATCTATTTTCTTAGCAACGTACGCTGCTAATGCGATGTCTCACATTATTGACATGCACCATTATCCGTTCATCTGTTTCTCACATATACCGCGTCATATACCGCGTATAGCGAATACAATACGACAGTAGTAGAGAGACTAGAGTATTAACGCGCTTACATGTCACTATCACACACCGATTTGTGAACACAGAATGTAGTTTACAATCAATCATCACGCGCTGACGTTACCCGGTATTCACCCGTTATCCTTAACTTAATCGGGGATGCGAATATCGGTATTCTATTCCTTACGATAATAGTTGGTTCGTCAACCAACTATACCAAAATGCATTATCGAGCGAGTCACGATCAACGATGAGGATAATTTTTTTTAAGAGAGAAGGAAAATTCGAAAAAGAATACCCGTGTGACCGTACATCGATTTTAAGTCGACTCTCCTCCCCTCACCTGAAACTATCTCCATTTAAAACGTATATATAGCCAAGGTATATATACGGTAGATGTATATACAGTAGGGATTTTCCAGGAAGACAGGAAAAGAGAATTTGGCTAGCGAGATTGTGGGTGGATTAGGCGGAGACCCTTTAGCAAATTACTTTTATTCGTCCGCGCGAAATGAGCCTGAAGTTTCAGGAACGGGCGCGTCCGGTATTTTCTTCTCTCGCCTCTACCAGCGCTACCTAAAAGATACTCGTGAAAAGCATTCATCATCTTAAATACCTTTTCGACTTGATAGCAGCTGTAGCAATTGAGAATTTTCTTTACAGTTTTCTTTGCTTTATGTACGTGCCAATTCTCTAAAATATATTATACATAAATATATATATATATATATATATATTTATTCATCTGAAACGGAGCTCGATGTATAATGTATATTCTTATAAAACTAAAAAAATAATAATAAATATTAAAATGATTCAGTCGATTCAATTTTCTGTAACGGTGATACCAACATAATATTTACATAAAATGATAATACAATCTAATTAGATTAAAAGAGAAGAAATCCAAAAAAGTTTAAATTAATAAACTATATATAAAAGTTACTGTGAACTGTTATCGCAACGTCGTCGAAAGAAACAAATTATATTTAATATTTGTTAACGCGAAGACGTAATGTTCGTCCTATTTTTGGAACGAGAAATTTTAATAATTTTAATAATAAGTAAGAGAAGTTACGCTTACATAATGTTCTCTCAAGCAACAACCAAGGAATTAACGTGCCGATTGTGTGGACATGTCCGCGCTAAATCGCGAATCGCGTGCGAAGCAAATTACGCTACTCGATGGGGGCGATGTAACGCTGACGTTGAATAGATCCGATACGGTTTGGCTGACGCCAAACGACGTTGTGTACAGCAATCCCACGTGTAACTATCACGCTTCACGGATATTTTACTCCATGCATACAGGTAAATGTAAAATCAATAGACCGTGCTTTCTTTATGGTATATACAGAGCTGTGTGAGGGCCTATCTTCTAGGTCGTAAAATGGATAGTTCGATCGTTCCAAACAAGCGGATATTAATAAAAGGACTAATTGGCAACTTTGTACGTGAAAAGAAATCGACGATTATGACAGATGCCGAGCTCATTAATAGCAACAAGAGTAGCAAAGATAAACGAAGATAACGAATCGATGATCGCCGATCGCTCATTCATAACACCTAGCTTCAGCAAGTAATTTTATCCGAAGAAATCCGGGGCAACCGTATCGCATTGATCCATGTCTCACGTTTCCTGAAACACCTTCACATCGAGTTAATTATAATCGTAACTATAATCAAGCCATTTAGACAGAGTCTAGATAACCCTTTTTCCTATATCTAATGTAAAATTACAAATATAGGTAACGCCAAGATAACGGCAAAGTTTTCGTTAAATGGTAAACTGGTAAAGTTGTCGTGACCAGCGATCGATTTCTTTAGCTTGAAATAAGGCTGAAATCAAACTTCTGACGTACTTAATAATCGCATTTAATCCAATCGATTTATATTTTGATGTTAACCATAATTTACAATTCGGATTACACACGACAGCTTGATATTCGATAAAAAAGTCTGAAGATCAGATCAGATTTTTAACTTACTTTGCAATTTTCCGCGAATCGTTATGCGTATCTTGCGGAAGACAGCATACAACAGTGCAACAGAGTTTACCTCATTAAATTTACCAAGATCTCTCGAGTATGATGTAATTAAAAGTTTCTATTCGGTATACTGTATATAGAGGATGCGAGTGTACACGTTCCATTCCGCTTCGGCTGGAATAAACGCGGATTCTTACGAGACTTTTCACGACGATACAAATGATAAGATATAAAAAGATACAAAAAAAAAAAAAAAAATTAAAAAGATTTTTACCGAGACTCTAAGAAGATATTCCAGAGAATAGTTGGAAAAAATTCATTTATGAATCAAACAACATTAAAATTATGCGAGAAGTTAAAAATCATTATATTCATGTCGATAAGGACTTTGAAGCATAAACCGTACGAATTGGTCGCACTCAAACAAAAGCGGTATTACTGCGAAACCGGAAGAGTAATCTACCTCCCGTTCGTAAAATCTCAAATTCCACATTTTCAAACTTTTACTTTGCATCGTATCGCGTGGATTATTTCATCTCTCTGTCAATGCTACTTTATCTCTCTACGTCTCTATAAGCTGACATTAAAAAAGGTCCGGTGCGTTCCAACAAATAATCCGTGATAAACCATGACAATAACGCACAAAGTGAAATTATTACATATCATTTTCTGCGTATGTGTCCCAAATTCTTCTTTCTTATTGCTATATCCTTTGTTAAAATGTATTAAATGTATGAATGTATGAAAGATAATATTTTATATCCTTTTTTTACAATAATATTCTTTTACATGTACATATTTGTATA
Source organism: Pogonomyrmex barbatus (assembly GCF_055798465.1). Lineage (NCBI taxonomy): Eukaryota > Metazoa > Arthropoda > Insecta > Hymenoptera > Formicidae > Pogonomyrmex > Pogonomyrmex barbatus. Next base: position 22,373,470 of record NW_028297127.1, read on the forward strand.
CGTATGTATAAATATAAGATACAAGTATATACAATGTATACAAATTAGATTAAATTATCATTCTAGAATCACTTTATTGCTTACATTTTATTGCTTTATTAAAATCATGAATTCAAAAAATGAGTCGCAACACCCAGATTAAGATAAAAAATTTTTAACGAAATTGCCAACATGCTGAAAACGATGCATATTATATCAATAAGAATATATATTGATAAGAAAAGGATACAAGCCAAAGTTTTATTCGAAATTGAAGGAATGAAAGAGGAAAGAAACGTACGAAATATTCTAGTTCTTAGTTGGATTGAAAACGAAAATAGGTTACCGAGCTCATAAAGACATTGCGAATTCAGGAACTGCCAATTTTTTATTATTGTTTCGCAAATATTATCGACGTTAGCATGTCATTCCTCGAATAATATCTACTTCCCCTTTTTTATCTCCGATACCTGATACAGCTAATATACATGTTTCAAATGCAACAGCGATTATAAAAAATATAAGATAATGGTTTGATTTTTACATGACAATAATAATCACTAACGCGATATTAAAATCTAAATTTTTCACTACATTCAACATGAGCTAAACTGTAATTTAGGATGCAAGCGTTATATTACGAGGAGCAACAAAAAATAAACATCCACAAAAAAAATTAAAAAAATAAACACAAATTTCATAACAAAGTTCTTTATATCGTATGGAAAAAAATATTAATTTAGTTTGTTATTTTTTTAATTTAGATATTACTACTCGCTAATTCTCTATAATTTACTTTTTATAAAATTAACAAATTAATAATATCTGACTCATCCAAATTAGATATATAATTCAGGATTAAAATATGCAATTTTATTTATTTGTTTAAATAAATATACACAATTTCGTATTGATTTCATATCTGGGTATAATAATATGTGAATTGGTTAAATCAAAGTATGTCTCAATTGGTTTAATCAAAAGTCTCTCTCTCTCTCTCTCTCTCTCTCTCTCTCTCTCTCTCTCTCTCTCTCTCTCTCAAGGAGACGTGCTAAGTAATTGACTTTTCTTTAATGAATCCTTTTTTGATCAACGATGCGGAACATTCCTGTTGTAAAAAAAATTAAAATGAAAGCGAGATTCAAATGGCGCAGTGCATAGTCGCCAAAATTTGGATTCAACATAGTCGAGACATCGTGTCGCCTCACGTCCGGCGCCAAAACGTCTGTACATATCTCACCGTTACTCGTTACTAAAAACGAAGAGACTCGCCTGACCAAAAGCAATAAATAGGGAAGGAACAAGAACGAAAGGTAGAAGAAGGTAAGATCACAGCAGATCAGGCACGGTAAGCCGTAGCCGTAAATCTACAGAGCTCACCCTCTTGAACCCTCCCTCCCTTCTCTTTCTTAACTCTGTTATCTCTGTTTGTTTCTTCATTTCAACTTCAGTTCGGTTCGGATTACGCGTCTTTGTAACGCGTAGAATCCTAAGAGAACGAAATTGACTTGGCCACCTTCACCGAATTGCGCATATTCCTGCACATATTTCGATACATTCATGTGTTGTTTTCATTTTTCTCATTCCGATCCAAATGTTCGCTTGTCCGCTATCGAAATTCTTTCAAATCACATAAATTTAATCAACTCAGCATTAATTTTTAAACTTTTGCAGATGACGTTTCTACAGTTGTTGTGACTTTCTTAGCAACTGCTACGTTTCTGACTAGTACCATCTATAAATTTAATATTCAAATATGTGTTTATAGTTTTTAAATGTTGTTTATAAAACATACTAACACACTAACTAAAGCATTGAATGTTATACGTTGAATGTTATGCACTGCATAGCATCTAATTGATTAAAATTATTCTATTACACAAAATAAAATCGCTGTTGCAACTGCTACTGTAATAAAATATCTTGTACAAAATAATCGAAAAATATTCTCTCAAGTTTACGTTGATATTCATTATACTGTTGTGCATAGTCATCGATTTCCGGTTTGGTATGTCGCGGGCTATGGGCCGATTGCATTCCGGCAGAAATGCATTTGGCGCACGTTTCACTGTCATTAGAACGTAAACTCAACACTAATAACTGATTACACGAGCATTCGCATTAATCGGGTAAATGGGACCTTTCGTCCGCAGTTTGGTTCGTTTTGTTGTCGATATTGACCCGATGACCGGAAATCACGCTCGGATTCGCTCTGATTAACGATGCCATCTTGCTCTTTGACTTTTTCGCTCACACAAAAGTCCGAACGAAATAACATCGCACCGTAATCCGACGTTATCGTATGATCGATCGTGTAACAGCTCTATAATACAAAAGGGTGAAATTAAGTTGTCTTTCTTCCTTCCCGCCATTTTTCCGTGTTAATCAAAAGACTTATTTTCCATTCCATATACACACACACACACACACACACACACACACACACACACACACACACACACACAGCATACACACACACACACACACATACTACACACAGCATACACACATATTTCTATTTTATTCATTGAAAATCTTATGGCATACTTATTTTCGAGCTCTACAGCCACTATTTCTTATAATATTATTAAAATGTTATTAATGGAATTTAATTAAATGGAAATATATTTTAAGTTTTCCTTAAGTTAAAATAAAAACAATGATACATTAATTTGTATATGCCATGGTTTTAGATGCTAAATCGAATAGTAATAGTAGAAAATTGCAATTGAACTTAAAATCTTACGAACTAATTATAAATTTTCAAATAGTTTCCATTATATGAACTTTAACTTTTAATCAGATTAAAATGAATGATTACTTGGATTAATATCATTAATTTTTAATTAATTAATATCGACATCTCTATAACACAGTGCAAGATGAAAATTAATCAACATTAAAAATTATAGAATGCAATGTTGTTACATCTAATATTTTTATCAGAAAAATGTATTCTGTAAAAGTAAATATCGTTGAAATATCCAATAACGATCGATCGCACACAGGACTGAATAAGCATCACGATATCATATTTAATCAAATATGAAATCCGACACGAATAATAAAGTAAAAAATAACGATGTTTTCAAATTTTTCATGAAACATGAATAACTACGAAAAGGTATATCCAGGAAATATCTAATATTGATCATGAGTGTTAAGCACAATTGTCAATTTATAAAGCAAAATGTTTAAAAAAATATTTTTTCTTTAAAATTATCATTCTTACAAATGCATATCGCTAAAGTAATTGTCGATATTAATTATAATATAATTACTTGACACTTGACAATAATATATAAATAATATCAATAAATATTTTACTCTAAAATATATTTTTATCTTAACTTTCCGAGATCTCGATCTCGAAAAAACATTTTATAACATATAATGCATCCACATGTGTCTCGTTGTAAACTGTAAAAGCAAAAACATTCCAAATTTTTCAAAGTTTTATCATTTAATTAACAATTAGTAACAATTTCTCTTAGATTTTTGGCTGTAACTTTATTTTAAATTTTTATTTGATTAATTTAATTGACAAATCTTTTGCATCAGCCTCACAGATCACAATCAATAATTGTTATTACGCAAATTTTAAAAACGACATTTTACCTCTAAAAGTTTTACCTTCTTCGGCAAGCAAAATAGAGAAAGGTTTAATGAAATTAGCCGGGAACTTTTCTAATTAACTCGCTGCGGGGCTGTTTTATCTGGGAGACGTGGTTAAATATTCTACGATCTCGATAGACTTATTATGAACGGTTAATGAGCCGGGATAGCTATCGTATAACCGAGAAAAATTTTTCTTCGAGATTATACGTCAAAGATATTGTAAAAACTATCAAGCAAGATCGTCTTTATAATAAGATTTAATTAAAATAATGGATAAAACATTTATATAACTACATGCAGTTGTATATTACCTCTTTAGTAACTTACTTGGTGCAATCGGGATAGTGTTGTTATAAGATCATCTGTCATGTTCAAAACTACATAATGTCGGACACTTATGTCGAGTTTTGATAAGACACAGATATACATTAATCTTTTATAAAAACATGTCTTATCTACTTTTATAAAAAAAAAGTAGATAAATTGAGGTACGATAGATTTGAGTTGTTTTGTATATAGATATACTGAACGCTGCGTGACATGTTTTTCAAATATAATAATCTACTCTCTAAGTAAAAATGTAAAATAAAGTTTTTTTTTTTTCGATAAAGGTGTCATATTTAAATAAAATGATTTGAAAAATGTATCCGACATATATGTTTCGAGTCGCATTTTCAAAGCATGTATTAGCATACAATTGTGTATTAGCATACAGTAAGCAAAAATATTAAAATTATAAAGATTCGGTTAGATATTCGGAAGATTCCATCACATTTCAAATTATACGACATTGCATACGAAAAAGAGACATCGCGTTAACAAGACATATTTACATTTTTAGAAATCGTGAACAAGTTCACGAGAATCGCAAAATAATTCAACGGAGAGTGTATTCCGTCTATTTACCTAAAAGTATTAAAAATGAATTTACAGAAACCATTTGGATGGATAAAAAATAACTTCTATAATCAGCAGGCAGCATCCACCAAGATATCCCATAATCAAAAGGAGAAAGGCCGGTGTGATATCTTCAATGTCAAGTTTGGAATCGTCTTCTTCATCTTCCACATGATAATTATTTTCGTTTAATCTGACCATATCTGACCAAAATTCAACAAGACCAGTTTGAACGAGCATTTGGATCTTGAAATTAAATTCTTTCAAATATGGAAAATCTTGCCAAGTGGCGAAGGCCAACGGATAAGTGCCGACGGTCTCTTTCAAAATATGACCGTGTCCTATATTGACCGGACCACGATTATTTGTCAAATTCAACATTACGAGAAGAGCAAAACTTGTATTTCTTCCCTCCACGAGATCCTGGAATTGATTAATAAAATCGCGCTGATTAAAAACAATGAATTTCTCACGGATTATTTTTTCAACGTTCACAATTCTTTCCTCCAGATCGGCTTTATCAGGCGTGTTTAACAAATCCATAAATCGCTGAGTCCCACCTATCTTTAGTCTTGAATTAACCAATTCTTCCATAGAATCCATCTGTATTTCCGATGTACTCATCAGAAAATCAGCCAGAGATCCTAAATAAAGTTGCGTGAGGAAGAAACCGAATAGAGTCCAAGATATAAATTGAATTCTGCCGGAATTTTTCGTCGGCTGACGAAATACCGACACACCGAAAATCAATCCCGTGATATCCAAGAACGTAATGTCACGAATAAAAAATAGTTTAACGAATCCACCGGCGATCAGCGCGCAAATTATAGCGTACCAAACGTATGCACCGAATGGAGATATCAATCCACGTAGAGACACGTTCGTTTCGAACGGTATTAGCCAGCTAATACGCACCATACCATAACAAGTCGTGTACGTGACATCTCGGCTGAAATCCCACAAGAGACCACCGAACACCAAATCGTTAGTCGCGTTATGAAGTTTTAGATATAACTCTGTTTTCGTCGTAGCACTCTCAGATACCCATTCCATTACTTCTCTGTTTAGCTTGATCTTCATGCTACGTGCAATTTCTTCCACCATCGAGCCTTCGACTCCACCGTAACTCGGGTGGTCCGTGTCGTTGATGAAAGACGCGAATGGAAAATTATTGAACATCGCCACGTTTATGGTACCGAGTGACGATTTCGCTTTATTCGCAAAATGCTGCCATCGAATTGCAGTAGCTTCCCGTTCGCATCTGCCTGAAAATGCTGGTTCGGCAAGTGCGTACGATTCGTTGGTCCGGACTGGGAGACTGCTGGCGAACAGAACCGTATCTCCGACTGACGCCAATATCGCGAGCTTGAAAATCGAAAATCGCGGTGACAGTTGTTGTACGAGCGTCGCAGTTTCTGTCAGAAAGCTTTCTTTATCGGTGAACAGACTCGTTAGCACTATTATAAAATTGCAATCGTACTCGCAATTATTGACAAAGGAGGAATCGTTCGTGTCGAGAGCGATTCCGCTTTCCGACAGAATAACAGCGTTTGTCAAAGCGTCGTGTGTCTTCACTACATTTAGACTGATGTTTAACGTGTAAATTGCGCTCGTTATGCGCAATTTGTTCATCAACAATTCTACGACATCGGAAATGTCTTGCAGCGCATCCGGTAGTAAAAATGATATTTGCTCCGGGTATTCGAAATATTCCTCGATAAACGTCGCTGTACAAGGTATTAAATATCTCGATGATTTGTCGCGTTGGCTTTGCCGGTCCATGACATCTTTTAAAATACCAGATTGATCGCCCGCACGTTGTAACGGTACCACACGAACGAAAGCAATGGACATTAGCATGACAAAAAGGAAACAACGCGTATGATCTTCGGACCGAAGAAAGCTAAACGAGTCCAATCTAATTTGGTCCGTGTTACTTCGACACTTGTGCATTACGCTTTAACGGCTATGCGTACTGCAGCAACGACTACCTTGAAATGCAGCGATGCCGAGTGTGGTGGTACACTACTCGGATACTCGGTATTCGCAAAAATACTGTAATACTGTAATCTAGATGGATAAGATCGAAGTATATGTGTAAATATCGTACGATAATGTCACGTTCGTGCACTCACCAGAAAGACAATCTATTTATCATTTATTTAGCGACGCGCACGAATTATTCTATGTTACTGATACATTATACGTACGCGTACAACAGTACGTATACATATGTACATATGGTTTTTAGTAACATTTAAAATGTTACTAAATAAAAGTAATAAAAGCCTAATAAGCCTAATTTATGTTTATGTCTCTCGTCCAAAATCAAGTACGAAAGAACGAAGAAGAATTCGAAAAAGAATTTTGAATTCTTTTGAGCTATCACCACATCGAAATGAGGTAATGCACACGTGAACATCGATCGCGTGTCGCATTTTCATCGCCATGGCCTTTATGCAAATATTCGTACATACACGATACTTGAAAAAAAATGTAGTCATGCAATGTTGGCGTTAAAAGCCGCATTTGGCGTCACGATATTGCGTCGTGACATTGCATAAACGCACCTGTCCACGTCGCATATTCAGCGCGAATCTGATTAAGATATTAATTTAAACATGATGATCTATAACCGCGCGTATAAATAAAGCACAGAAATTCATATAAATAGTCCTAGTCCTATTAAATTCCTATTAAAATCTCGTTACAAGAATATCCGCCTTTTGACGCAACGTTGACGTTGTAAGACGTGTCATATCTTTTTGTTTCAGAGCTTTCGTCAGAATTCTATGCTACTGTTGCCCCAGACGAATGAAGCGGCGATATCAGCCGGCGTTTAGATGTAAGCCAAGTCAGGTAAGCCTAAACTATATATGTTCTATATGCATCTATACCTTTTTCTATAAATATTATATCGCAATACAACGCAACACATTAGAACACATATTGAATACAATCGCGAATACAAAGTCCCAAATCTTATTGATAATTTGGATGCATTTCTACGACTATTTCTACTAAAACAATTTTGCCTAAACTTATTTAGCGTTAGTACCCTTAGTTCGTTTAGCGTTAGTATTAGTTAGTATCCTTGCATAAGCAATCAAACCAGTAAAAAATCAGTATATTTTACAAAAAAAGATAATAAATCCGTACTAAAGAACGATATATAGATAGACTCTGATATGAAACAAAAAAAGTATAAAATGTGAATGAATATCTCCTAAATAGTTTATATACAAAAAAAAACTGTATATTTTTAATAAAAATGTAATTTATTGCGCGTCAATATTACACACCAACATCAACATTCCCTCCATATAGGTTTGTATAATAATACATGACTGCCGCGTGATATTGGTTGGCAACTTTTTAAACTATTAAAACATTCAAAATATCATCGCCTATCGCTTTTAATATCTATTCGATTCGATACACGCTGATGTAATAATGTTGCAGAGATACACGTTACAGTTGACGATTGAGTCGATCGGACTGCTGAAGGGAGCGACACGTCATATGTCATAATCTTATTAAAAATTCGAATCTACATCAGATCTAACATTAACGTTTATTGTTAGACACGGGAATCAGTATCCAGTATATTGCTTTTTTCAGAAATTCACATCCGGACGATACTACTCCGCGTATTCCCTGCATCACGTACGGGGAAGTCGAGAAAATTCCGGCGAGCAAACCTACATTTAACAATGGAATATCATCGCGAGCTGGTCATCGGCCGTTGATCGTGGAATTCCTCGAGAACCTTTTTTCTATTTCTGTTAAATTTCCGTTATCGCTTTCCCTTCGTCCTTAATGCAACATAGATAAAACAGTATAATAGTTTAGCAGAAGTCGATTTCCAAGTAATCACGATCCCATTATATCCGTTTTCCAAAATCCTTGTATAACAAAGATCAACGAACATCAACGAATATCAACGCATTTCCATAGAATATAAATTCTCGGTATGTTTTTATTAGTAGTAAATGTCTGACACTTGATCTTGAACACGCACTTGCACATAGCACTACTCTTTATCTAAGGATGCACTCTCTTAATATAAATACTTTCCTCGTTATTCATTTCTTGATGATTCTCTTACAAGGCAATCTCATACCCTTAATTTCGATTTTTAGACAATTTCTCCCGAGTGTGAATTATCGATAAGTGTGAATTATCGATATGTGTCAATCGAGATACGCATGTGGATTATTATAATAACGGAACGAAATAAATGCGTTTGGTTCTTGTAATCTTGTAATTTTTTTCTTGAATATCGATCGTTTTTTTTATCACCGCGGACGTGACGAAGAAGATGAACATTTTTAATATAAATATAAGTAAAATCGCAACCGTGGACGCGATAGCGTATTTTTAACTAACGAAAAAATATAATTTGTGAATGACGAATCCGAATTCTATTGGAATAGAAAAAATGCGTGCGTATCATATTCTTTTTTCAATCTTATATAGTATTCCCTTGCAATAAAAATGACAAACTGGTGCAATTTCTAAAAATTATTCTAATTATTCTGTTGCAAAATCTCACAAACTTTTTCGTACAAGACCTCGTATATTTATATTTCAAACGAATTGCCTCTAAAAGTTCGCCTATGTTCAGGGACCATGAAGCGCGCTGCTTGAAAGATGTAAAAGTTTGATGACATAAAGAACGCAAGTGACTGTGCAGATATTAGAAACGACAACGGTGCTCGCGCTTCTGTGACACGTTCAAATTATTTCCTTGAACGTAAAAATATTGTTTAATCTTCACATTTCTTTCTTTTAGTATCTCATTAACACACGGCACGCTGAAAGGAAAATTCGTGTGCGACTACGTAATTCCAGATTTCGGATATTTTTGCAAAATATTCTTTATTTCAAAGCATATATTATCTTTATGTATATCTTTGTGGAAGACGTATATAACATTAATCATGATGATGATGATGATGTTGACGACGATGATGATGCTTATCAATGATGTATCACGATCACGAATCGTTTACATAGATGTACAGTATGCTCACGTATACTCGCGAAACCAGAATAAAATTCTGGAATGTCGAGAGAGAAAGAGAATAACAGATAAGACATTAGACATCACAAGATACAAAGCAAAATTGATACGTCCGCCTTTAAAAACTCTAAAATAAACGCGCGACCTCGTGCTATCTCCAATAACCTACATAGATACTTTTAGTTTCGCGGTCGCGTTACCAGAAGGAGAGTCGCGAACACGGGACATATATCGGATAAAAGTGAGAGAAGACAAAAATAAGGAGTATCATTTGACCTTGGGGAATTCAACACCCGATAGAACAAACGAGAAAACTCTGATGCGATCACTGTCCCATGAGACGGTGTGACGAAAGATAAAGCGAGCGGGCAAAACCTTACTTTTTCCGTGAATTATCACGTAAACTGTACGCGTAATATCTAATCTATAAAATCTCGTTTCTCGAATTATATAAAAAAATTCTTTGTGGCGAAAAAATCACATTGGCGAAAATATCGATGATCGAACAGTTATAAATCAATTTGTTTAAGGCGAAAAGACAAAAAGGGGAGAAATCTGGAAAATATGTAAACACGGTTCAAACGAATGTAAATCCATTCATTTTGCCAACTTTTATTCGCTTTGTCGGTGAGCTATAAATTTAAAAACCGACTCGCGTTCGCATTTGCGGTGGCATTTTTTTCACGGCTGGCCGAATATTGAATTATTTGCTTTACGGCCAAGAGCTATCGAAAAACCGTTTAACCACCTAGATCCTCTCCCTATTCAGCCTCGGGTTGTCTCTTCGACCGCACTATTCGCACGATTCGGCGCAAAGCCATGTGTACACGGGGTATGAGCGTGAAGTGTAAAGCTTGTCGCTGATCCGTGGCGACCTTTAAAGGGAAGCAACGAGCGCGCGGAGAGATTGGTTGCGTTTGAAGCGCGAAGCCGATGGATCGATTGTCCCTAGGACGACGACAGGAGAAAACTGCTGGTCGCGTCCCATCGGATAAAGGTGCTCTTGCGGCTACTTTTCGCGGAAAACGAACCGAGTTTAGAAAATACTCGCACGCAGCTAGCAATAATTTTAACAAACTTGACGATCATATTCGGAACCGGAGAGATTCGAAAAACAGAGAGAGAGAGAGAGAGAGAGAGAGAGAGAGAGAGAGAGAGAGAGAGAGAGAGGGGGGGAGAGAGAGAGAGAACGGAACAATGAAATACTAAAGACTCGAATCGTCTCACTTTCGGAAATCATTAAATTTGATTGTTACAATTTTATATCTTAATGCCGATAATGCCGATGATAACTCGGTGATAATTCGTTTTCTATGTCTCACGCATTAAGCACTCACGAACGCATTTTAATCTTCACGATAAAAAAAGGATAAATGTGCAATGTGTACTTGAAATAAAAGTAGAATATGCGGTGGTAAGGTGCGAACGATCGGTACATGCATAATTCCATCTGCGTAAATTCGCGACTTTGCTAGTTATCGAAAATCTATTTTTATCCCAATCGAAAGATGCATATATATATTTCTAGAAATATAAAGGAGGCGTACATTACATACGTTACATAGCAAATTTACGTAACGAAACGTGTAAAATTTTAATCGTTTGATATTACTTTGATTCTTGTCACAATGAATCGTTCTTAATAGCGGATAATGAAACGATGAAACATTGAAACAATGATCGTAATTATTTTGTTTCAGTACATTTCCGGAATGGCAGCGGGAGGACAAGCGAGTAACGTGAGCTATAGTAGTGTCAGCCAAAGTAGCGACGGCGGCATATGTGCGACCGGAAGTGGTCTTCCCAAAGTATGTGACGGCGGTATGTGACGACACACGTCGGCCCGAACAGGGCCGCGTCGAGAGCGAGCGATCCGATTCCGTGATGCGTGAACAGAAGCGTGATTCCACTCACTGGATTTACTTTTAAAATAATGAGAGAATCCTTCCGTGTGACTTGGACTCATCATCCGATAATTATCTTTAATAAAAAGGTACTCCAAATTGCTCCAAAATGCTCCAAAACTACTTATCAACGCGAGACGTTCCTGCGAAAACATCATCAAAAGGGAAAACATCGTATCGTGAGCGATACAAGAACGAAATATCTAGAAAGCACGTACTTAATGTGGATTCATAAAAGCTTTCATATTGCCGTGGCTAAAAAAAGTTGTTGGATTTTCGTTCGGGTAATCGCATTAACGAGCAAGGGAGTTGACGCTTTGCGGATATACACATGCTCACATTCACCACCGCGAGCTCTTGAAGAAAAGCTTGTAAAAATCAACTGTATTTATCAATTGTATTTATATTAGATCTTGCAGAAAAAAATATCCTTTCACATGTGGAATCGTAAAAATACTTCTCGCGAGATATCTCTCGCAATCTCTCGTCCAAAGATCGATTACATTAATCTGGATCATTAATTAATAAAATTGTATCGAACTGACGAAAGTATTGACGAAAATAGAATAGAATTATAATGTAAAAAATGATAGTCAATATAAAATGAGATAACGATCGTTAGTAAAATTAATTATCTAATGCGATACAATTGAAAACTAATTGTGAAAGCTAAATTCGATATTCGTGACAAATTAGACAGAGCACGACCGTATGATGGAACTTGTTCGATAGAAAAAATAAACATGTAAAAGCACGCGCGCAAACAACAAATGTATAAATAAGAAACCTCTCGATAAGAAAGATGGATGTATTCCACAAGCAGTATATATTCCATTCATGTTCCATTCCTTTGTGAGCGTACACAAGTACGCACACAAGTAGTTTTGCAAAAAGAAACCAGTCGTGTATATTGAATAGCCTTAAGATTAGAAAAAAGAGTTAGACGAAAAAAACGTTCGTTGAATTAGTTGCAGCTTATACGAGACTCCAAATGAAAGGGCTTCCAAATCCAATTTCTTAGAAAAATAATGTAATTTTTATCAAGTTTTTGCAACACATTTTTATTTTAATGGCATTATCACTATTCTTCTTGCCGAGTTTATTTCCTAGTATGTACGCTACTTCATTATACGTCATTTATACATCATTACACAATTTTCCTTCCGATAATCGATATAAGTATTAAAAAAGATTTTCTTTATGCAGAATGCATAGAGATAAGGTATTCATCTCTTATTACGATAAAAAAGATTAATAGATATTGAAGAGAAGCAGTTGAAATATTCATAAATTATCAAATTTATAAGAATCTCTTAGATGTCTCTGAAAACTATGAATAATTGGCTTCTGCCTTTCAAACGCAAGCGCGAATACTTTTGTCTTTGTAAAACAATTTATTTAAAAAAATGTGCATTGTAATATTTCTATAAAAGAAATCTTCTATTTAAGTTAAAAAAAGTACTTGATATATTTAGATTTGTTCTTATGCTGGAAACAATTAATTTGGCTTTTGTCTACATAATAGTGACTACGGGACCAAAAAGTTTTAACTTCTAACTTTTTTTTCTATCGCTAATATTTTTCGAGATACATGACTCGGTCGCTTTCTATAAAATATTTCGCAGATATGAAATATCTCAACAAAGACTATTCAAAATGGTGCTCGTATTCACACCGAACACGAACATATTATATGATGATTATATCATAACATGTTATGAGACTATCGAGTATCGCGTTTAATATCTCATCGAGAGACACTACATTACATTATATTAAGAAAATAAATAATAGAAAATAAATAATATTTTCACAAAAGAATAAACAATCGAATAATGTTGAACAAACTGTCAAGCAATATATCGAAAAAGTTTAGTAAAAGTTTAGTAAAAATCCATTACTATTCTCATTGAAAAAGATAAGAATAAAGACAAATCGTACTCTTCATTATCATCTGGTAATGCAGATATTCTATTAACTGGCAACTGATGGCATATACGTTAATTGATAATGATAATTTTAGTCAAATTATCATACTTGATACTTCGATTAATTTGGCTGTACTCATGCGTTTATTAAATATCGAAAATATGTATTATATTGAATTCGATAAAGTAGAGAATATATCAATAATTCTTCTTTTCTGAGCTATCAATGTTTTTCTACTTAACATTATTTTATTTTTAAAAAATGTAATCTTATTTTGGACATCTTTTCATATAAATTAATTCACTGTATTTTTCAGTGGACTAATAATTAAATCTTAGTAAAACAGTTGTGTATAAAACATCTGAAACATCTGACAAATAAATATAGAAAATTATTATTAAATGTAAAAAAAAAAAAAATGATAAAATCCCGATGATAAAATGATAAAATAATTACTCTTTCAGAGAAAAAATTGCGGATTTAATTTTTTTCTTTTTGACTCTGTAAATATCATTTAAATCATAAAGTATTATGACTAATAGAAAGAATATTACTTTTTAATAAATATAGTCTTGTGTGTATGTACAGAGGTACGGAGTCTCAATTTAGAATTTCTCAAGACTGCACCTCAGTACTTCCAAAAAGTGTGTCTATAACAAACTGTCCTTTATGATATAAAATTATAATAAAAGTATTATAATAAAAGTATAATTCCTATTATTCAACTTTTATTTTAGTTTCCCATGCAATTTCCATCTACCTTAAAGTAAAATAAATTATTTAAAAAATAAGATATCTCCTTTTACTTCAAATGTTGAAAATAATTTATCCTTATCATATATCATCGATAAAAAAATATACTAGCTAGAGGCTATGACAATTTTATTTTTGAAAGTGTGCGTGGTTGTTTAAATTTAGACAATTAGTTTACAATATGATATTGACTTTATGATTTTTTTATTATGTTGATATATGTATTCCTTAGATATATGTATACATATATAACACTTTATAGTTTATTTAAAACTAAATTCTCATATAATTCTATTCATTCCCCTTTTCTCTCTCTCTCTCTCTCTCTCTCTCTCTCTCTCTCTCTCTCTCTCTCTCTCTCTCTAAATTAGTATATAAAATTACGATACATATAAAACTTTTATATTAGTGATATCAATACTCTTCAATTACCTCCTCTCTGATAATGATGAAAATTTGTTCAGTTTATAGTTTTAAATAATATTTCATCGACACAATGTCTCGATAATTTTTGAAATGTTTTAATGCTTCACAAAATATCATTCATCTTTTACTAATCACGTTATGAAGATTTTACATATGTCCAATACACAACACTTCACATATAAATAGAAAAACTTTCTAGGGATTTCATTCGATAACAACGCTTTCGTAAAGAGACAAATCTTATTGGAGGTCTCTTTCGCCAACCATATTTGTTGTTAAATTTATAGGCAAATTGCGATTGGTCAATTTCAATGGAATAACCGGTCGGTTAAATTAACCAAGATTGGTGAGAGAAGAGACCATGGAGAATATCACGAACAAGATGACTTCTCTAGTAGTTCCTTCCATTTTGTTGCCCATCCTGTAAACAAATTCAATTTAGGTTGACAAGCCTGTTGACATTATCTGTTACCAATTTTGTGGTTAAGGGTCGGTAGGAGTGTCGGATGGGCTAACTCCGACTTGATCTAAAAATGATCTAAAAAATGATTATCCACTCCTTATTTACAGTGCAGATATGTATCTGTACTCAATTATATTTTGTCTTATAGAAACGATGTTTCGTCAACTTGAAACTTTGTTAAGATAATTTCTTTTACAATTACAAAGCTACCTACAGAACCAATTTTGCAATTTAGCTCTTAAATAATTAAAATACTATCTAAATGTAACTCTCTACTCCTTTACATATATGCAGATATATATTTGAGTATGCAGATATATATTTGAGTACACCCATATATTATCTCGTAGAAGCAATATTCTGCCATGAATCCTTTTCTACGTATTTTTTATAAAATTATGACTCTTGCTATGACAGAGCCGGTTTTGCAATTTGGCTCTTAAAAAAATTTACGATAGATGAAAATATTTGCACCTTATTGTTCTATAGTGCAAATCTATTTACGCATAAATGAATTATTCATTTTCACACATTTTCTTACAAAAATCGTTCTGTAGCTTTCGTCAGGCAAATATTCTGATTATAAATATCATAATTATATAGCTTTTCTCGCAGCATTTTGGCCGTAATATGGATGAAAAGGAATTTATCTCCGATAGAGGTCTCCATAGTCTCTCCTGCCGACCCTTAAGTTAGGTTAGGTTAAGATTATTAATGTATACATATGTATACTTTGTTTCCGTCAAGTGATTGACGAAAAACGAGAAATTTTGTACTTGGTTAAGTTATTTGTCGAATGTATTTACACCTACATATAATACAACGTAACAAAGATGAGCGATTAATATATTCATCGTATCACGCGTATCGCTTAAATGTAATGAAAATGACGTATCCCGGATTAGTATTACTTGTCGGAGTTGGAGTTGGAATAGCGACTTTCTTATATTATGTGTTCACCGAAAATAATCATGCGGAAGAACAGCCATTTTCGTATTCGAGGAACAGACGATCATCGGAAGATCGTTTCGAAGATCGTTCTTGGTCAACGTCGCATTCAGATGAAAAGTACTTTAATACACATATACATTAAGTATCATGTATCTTTGTACATTAACAATGTCATCTGACTTTCTTCTCTTTGAGAACTTTCTTTTCATTTTCTGCAGACGTAAAACTATTTTTCTCTACCATTTTCGTTTTTTAATAACTTATAAAATATTACAAAGAACAATCATATTTTACCTTTGCATGGTAGAAGGTTATAGTATTAGAAATGTGTTGTGTGTGGCATGTTTCTACAAAAGATGTTTACTTTCAGTGTACTCTTAAATAGAAGAAACTCGTCAAGCTCTTCAAAAAGTAAAGAGAAAAAAGATCTTACAAGTAAAGATGATATAAACATTTGTTCGATCTGTCAATATGCATTAATTGATTCGGACATAATACAATTGCGTCCTTGCAGGCATAAGTTCCACAAGAGTTGTATTATTGATTTGACAAGACATAATCCTGGGGTAAAATCCAATATGTAGACTAATATACAGATACAAGCTTTTGAATCAAATTGGGCAAAAAAAAAATTCATGATTATTACTTATTTGTGTTGCAGGCTCTTTGTCCTAATTGCAGAAGAAAATTTAAAGCAATATAAATTCATCACCTATGTAAATCACACATGCAATGTCCTGTTTGAATCATTTTGTACAATTATTTGCAAATATTAATTGTTACATGATTGTTTCGAATGTAATATATTTTAGATATTTATAATACGTTCAAAACAATTATATAAATCTTGCACAAATTACATTTACATTATATAATTTTACATATATTATCGATCTATGTGAAATATTTATACTCACGTGAAGATATATTTCCAAAACTAACTTTTTGACTACATGCTATGCAAAAAGATAGAAAATAAAATTTTTTTTTTATCAATTATACTTATAAAATTATAAGTAACGTATAGTAGATCTATTCTATGAATATTAATTTCAATTTATTCTTCAATCTTCGATTAAGTCATATAATCTGTTGCAAGAAGCAAACAATATTAGAATTTACAACGACAGGATTATAATAAAATCCTGTCTAAAAATAAAAGCTAAAGCAAATAATGAGCAAACGATTTCTGATTGCAAAATGGGTGCTTTCTATCAAGTTAATATCCACATGTAACTTTCACTCCTTTTATTACATTCGATTAATTCGAAGAATCTCGTTTCGTTACGCTAAAATCACTTTATTACCTAAGAAATGTAATTATCTTCATATTTAGCTCTGATCAAAAGTATATAAGTACAAAAGTTGTAATTACATTTACTTAGGAATCAGAATATTATATCTAGCGACTGTGGTACTAAAGTAGTTAACTATTCTCTCTCTCTCTCTCTCTCTCTCTCTCTATATATATATATATATATATATATATATATATATATATATATATATATATATATGAAAGAGAAATCAGTCTTATCCATCTTTAATAAAATAATTAGCAAGAGATTACACACATACAATTACACAGGCATACAATCGAGTATCGTATGAATATGTCCGATGACTGTATAGATACATAATTAATGTAGCGATGCGTTACAATCGATCCCTGTTTTCCTCTTCGTTAGCAATAAATGAAAATGTAAATGCTTCTTTCGTAATAACTAAAACGCAAACGACACGCCTGGTTACATGCCGCAATGCGAGACGATGCGACACAGCGCGTGTTCTGTAACATTTGTCTAGTGAGCGGCATGGAAAGCGAGGTAGTCGCAGGTAGTCGCGCTTTGGTCAGTAATCCGGGAAGCGTTTCCGTTCGGTCGGTGTGCCGAGGAGAGAATCTCTGTCTCTCGCGTATGTCGTTTTTTTCACGCGTAGCCAAAAGTAATAATCACAAATCCAGAAATGCGGAAATAGTAAAAAGAAAAGAACGCGAATCGATCGCGTTCCTCGCGCGTCAAAATGTATCGATGGAACGAACATGACAGGATTATTGTTCGTCATACTTATCGTTACTCATGCGGTCGCAGGATCGCGGTTCTCCGCGGCCAATGAAAAGCGAGGTACGTATCTCATTGTACATCGATGTAAATTACGAATGTAACTAAACGAACATTTAATCCGTCCTTCCCTATCTTTTTCTTTTTTCTTTCCTTGCGCTTTTTCTGTGCGCGTGAACAAGATGCGTCGTTTAGAATATTTTCGTTCTCTTCGTGTGATACATGCGGTTTGTTTGAAATTCAAAATGTGAAATGTGTTTGAAATGTGTTTTATCTCTGGGCGAAATAACTCGTGATTCAATATGTAAAGCAATGTCGATCCTCGATCGATTCGATCGATCATGAACCGAATGTCATTCGGTCTACCGTCATGATCATGATATCAACGCGCTAGACGATAATTGTATAAATCTGCGCTTGTAATTGTAACAAGACTTTTAAGAAAAGTATGCTGCTTATTGAATTTATACGAACGGCGAATTTCAATAAAAATAAATAAATAATGTTTATCCACATTTTCTGGGCATTCATTATCCGATTAATTACATTACCTCTTTTCTTCTAGTGTAAAAAGTTTACTCGACGATAACGCGATCACGATACGTAATCATTAATAATCGATAATATAAACCGATCGTGTCTCATCAAGATGTGCGTGAAATATGTTTTTTAACTAGTCCAAGTCATTGCAATAGCGAAATACGAATTTTGGAAAGAGGAATCAAATTGGCACCAAAGATCGTCTCTTTCCCGTAAAGTATGCTCGCGTATCTCAAGTATTCCACGTGTGCGAAAAATACACAGGCTGCAGGCTGCAGGCTGCAGGGTTAAATATCGGTTGTCCCATTTCTGGACCGGTTCCACATACGATCGTCGAAAAAAGCAAAGAGAGTTGAAGTGGATCGAAACAAGTTGCGCGTTAATTTTCGTCGATTTTGTCCATGCTTCGACAGTGCGGTAGCGAGTTTGCAGCACTCTTGAAAAAATATCCCATATCGTCGGCAAACTCGCCTATTCCTCGCGTTGATATGTTAACAATCCGATATACATCAAGAGCTACCGATAAAAGATCTCTCCATCTCTGTAGTTGATTATCTATCGATTTCGCTTAGCGAAATTAGACCGAGCTTGCGATTCCGCGATTCCGTCGTTTCACGCGATCTATCGTTCGTATTGTTATAAATTATCGTTGTACCCCCATGTTTCTCGCGTTCCGCTATATGCGATGCTTCGTAATTCGCTGTGTCTGACCGATTTTCCTTCAACCGGAAATTGGCGTATTAATTAATTAACGAGGAAACAGAAATATTCGCTTGTGTTTCACCTTAGGCCTTCAGGCTCACATAATGGGGTTACGAGAATCTCGCGTTGATCCACGTGCCCATTTCCCGCGAGAACAGGTATACGATGTATGTATGTATGGTGTGTGTGTGTGTGTGTGTGTGTGTGTGTATGCACAGTTGAACCGAGAATCCGAGATGCACTTGATCCCCTCTGCCCATCCGCACGTAGTACATGCATATGTACGGTACATACATTGTATTGTGATATATGCATGTCACGATGTGATGACACCAAGTGACGTGCGATTGATATTATCGAATCGCATATTTCTAGTAACATTCGCTGCATATGATGATTAAACATTTTCTTATTTATCAATCTTAGTAAGAAGACTGATACGAGATTGGGCACCTCTGGTATGGCTTGCACCTGGAGAACGATTTTTGCCTCTTGGCGTAACCGAATTTCTCGATAATGTACAGTCGGACCAGTATTATCTTCGCACTAGAATAGACGTAGGTAAATGTTTCAAATACTCACAAAGAGACGTAAATACGCTCAAGACAAGATGATACGATGACTTAATATGTATGTAATACTCTATGACAAGTATCATGAAAAATTTCATGAAATGTTGATCGCTTCAAACGAAACAATTTTGACAGAGTCCTTATTAAAGAATCGATCGTCCTTCTTATACGGTCGTAAGCCCGCTGGAAGCGTGCCCGTCTATGCTTTCGTGAAAAATTGCATTTCCAGAAAATTGCATTTCGCGCGAATGCTGAAGGAAAAACAGAAGATTTTAATGGCGCAACAGGATTCTGGACTCTTGATCCAACGACAGATCAACAGTACCAATGATCTGAGAATACAGATTATATTTCGAGAAAGAATGCGGCAGGTAACCGCATACAAAGGCATCGCGACTCTATCGACCCCTTGTTACCGTCTCTATTACTTTATACAGAAATATAAAATAAACCTCGTGTATTCCGTTCTTTTCTTTCACACGAGATTAATTTCAGGCGGCAACACAGGTGCCACAATTCGAAAAGACCAGGGAGGAAGATGAATATCGGAAAGTGCATTTTCACGTAACTTATTGGATGTTTTATCCATTTAGCGAAGGAAAAACGATATGTGTATTAGATCTTGGATTTTTTGGCAGCTGGCCGATACCCACCATCGGTGGCGTGTGCATAGGTACGCTCAAAGAGTATGGTAGCCACATCGGAGATTGGGAACATATGAGCCTTTATTTCAAGGTAAAGATCAATTTTATCCCTTTAAACATTTTCAAAATAAATTTTTCTATTAACTTTCTATTATTTCCTCGTTTATTGTCTTGTATACCTAAAATTTATTTCAAAATACAATGTTGTTGTTTAGGATAATGAGTATCCTCTGGCAATGTACGTATCTGCTCATGATGCTGGAGCGTTTTATCAATATGACCCGCAAAATGGCACTTTTGTCTACGAGAGTCAAGAGACGAGAAAAGGTCTCTTCCAGAAACCAATATTTCCTGAAAAGGTTTACACCGCTGATGGTTCACACCCGATTTTATTTAGCGCGCGCGGCTCTCATGGACTTTGGACAGCTCCAGGGAAGCATAAATTTGTTCGAGTACCTCGTTTATATGATGAGAGTGGATTCGGAACTGCCTGGCCGACATGGAAAAGATTGGAGTTGCTTTTGGAAGAGGATAACGAGCCTTTACCAGGCTGGATGACTTTTAAAGGCAAATGGGGTAATCCCAGCAGCAACTGTCATCCACTAGCGAAATTAGGTTTTAACATTTGCGAATTTGTAGATGGTCCAACCGGAATTCCTATGAAACAATTCAATTTTCGATGTTAACATTTATCGTCATTAAAAATCAATTGATTGAAGAACAAAGACATATATCTTTCAAACCTGCGTTCAGATTTACAGACTAAATGAATGCGATGATATATATATATATATATATATATATATATATATATATATATATGAGATGGTAAAGATGGATTAACGATGCTATTTTAGTAAAAATGTCAAAGAAAATTATTAATAATGTAGAATAATTTTACATTTTATGTTCGTTCAAATATTAATTTCTATAAATCTTAATTTCTATAAATTAAATAGTTAAATAGTTAAATAGTTAAATATAAATAGTTAAAATATAAATAGTTAAAAAGTGATTTAGTGCCTCTGTAAACATATTTATTTAGCGGAAGCTTCGTTAGAAATATACACCAATATTGATTGATATAAAATGATAACAAAATAGGATCTGTTCGTTATAATCTTGCGCACTTACGTAATTAATGGATAATAAATAGTGTCATAAGCTTTTGCTTATATTTGCAAAAGCATCTCGCGTGTGTGATATATTTTTAAGAGCAGTAGACAAATTTTCATTTCATGCAGCATTGGCTATTGTGTCGTTTTCTCTATTCTGAGATATATTTCGGCTATGCCGATTCGTTTGTTCATTCAAACTTTAACTTTTAGCACTTGGCATTTCAACTTAAATCTATCATATCAACTTATCTATCATCGAAAGACAGCTTGGTAGCAATAAGCAGCATTATTCGGACACCTCGTCCTCATCGATTCCTTCTACAGCAATACTGCGTATGCCATTTCTCAATAATGGTGTACCCTTGTCCTTTGCTAAAACACGTGCGTTCAGCACAATTTTTAATGGAGTACCTGATGGACAACACATCACTTCGATATCCTCCTTTAATATTTTCTCTTTATATGCCAACAGCTCTATCTTTAACCTGATAAAAGACCCATGTACTTCAACAGCTGGATCAATTTAAAAAGAAATTGTGCACGACGCACATTCGATTCATTGTGAAAAACATATGTGTAACAAATTGTACCTTAAGCCATCTTTTTCTTGTGCAAAATCGACAACATGACAATTTGCATTGTGATTATCTGCAATTATCGCTGGAGCTATTGTCTTTTCTTCTGGATGAACGCAAGTGTTCCATGGCACCGAAAATTCTATGTGATATCTGTAATAAACATATAAAATATATAGCCAATACATTTATTTTTTTTCTTTCTATATATTCTTATATATATTTGAGAAATTTCAATATTCATGATGATATAGTAGAAATTCTGCAATTTATTAGTATTCAAGATAACAGTCATTGAATCTAAAATTTCACAAACTATATAATTTATAAACTTTATATAGAACGAATAACCTGTGATTTAGTTGCAAGAACCCTAAATGAGCGTCTATATGACCATGTCGCTGTGGTTGTATCATAATATTGTTATCTTTTCCAAATCCACTTCCACCGCTAAAGTGAACATGATGCTCTAAAAATATATCGAATATTATTAAGCCATATATATTATAAGTTTAATAATATATTTCAAGAAAAAGTATCTCCTTTGCAATATAATCAAATTTTTATTACATATATGCCGCAACGCATATGGTTTCATTTTATAAAGCAAATAATTTTACAAACATTTGTTTTTATATGTCGCACAGAAGTTGAAAACGAAAATATTCGCAAGTGTCACTGTTTCGTATATAATCCTTGCAGAAAGAGAGGATAATCAAATACCTTTATCTCCCATGTTTCATAAAATAGTTTGACAGTTGTACTTTCATACTGTTTGCAAACTAAACCAACGAAATCAATCGTCCCTAACAATTGGCGACGACACGAGTCTAGGTTTCAAATATAGGTTAAGGTTTAAGGTTTTGGGGATTTCGGATTTTGTTCAGAACAATTTTAAAGGTATCAAAAATGGACTTTGAAAGTATGATTGCGCATGTAATATATGATTGATTTGAATACGACAAGTTATTTTTAGATCTTGAACCTTAAATTCGAATACTAATGTGTTAAAAATAAATGTCTTCATGTAAAAAACGAACTAAATTAATTTCAATACGTCAATGTCGTGTTTGAAACATCACGGTACTCGCGTTGTATTTCTCGCATTATCGATATAAAGCGCTAATAATACATAAAAAATAATATGATAATGAAAAAAAAAAAAGATAAATCGCCTAATGATATTTAAGAAAATTTTGTACCGTAAATTTTCTCTACTTTCTAATATATTACTATTTCTTAGAATAAAAAGAATATCGAACTATGTTATGAATCTTGCAAAAATAAACGACTCATATTTTACGAATTTACATATTATTTGAATCCAAATGAATAAAATATTACCAAGAGATCGCAAACAGCGACATAATGATAATCAAGGTAAAAGAGAAAGAGAGACGTTAAAGAGAGACTAAATCTAAATATTTAAAATCTAAAAGCATGCTAAATTTTTTCTCTGATTTTATCCGATTCAACCCTACAGACGACTTTGTATATGATTATAAGAAGATAAAAAAAATCTTTTAGAACGTAATCTTCATAACCTGTTTTGCATTATTAAATATTTAGCTAAAAAAATATTCCGTCAAAATAAAGAAATGCAAATGAATCGGAAAAATTTCATACGATACAGAGTCCATCCCCGGACAATACAAAGTTCAAAAACGGGACATAAGATGAATTCAATAGTAATATTAACAGTCTAATTGGCAATTAAATGTTTATATATTATTTGTAATTATTTAAATATATTACAAAATTACTCATTTCGTGATTTTACAGTTTAACAATATTTTAAATTATTACTCTGGTGAAATGGAGTTACAAGCTAAATATTTAATACGAAGCGTGCGCATTTATAGATGCGCGATAAATTTATATAAAAGAAACTTTGAATATTGATTAAAAATACCTAACATCGGTGGTATTAAAGTTCACGGCAATCAATCTTGGAAATCGTAAGCTGTCCTTGTCCGCGTGTCTACACTATCATCATTTGAATCGCCAGGACTATTCATACGACTAGACGCATATATAAACTAAAATACGGCAAAGTGTCGGAACTATCATGCTAAATGATCTTTTTATGACAGGAAGGACATCTATTCTTTATTACCGCGAAAATATCGTATCGTACATGAAAGGAAATTATGTAAAATAAAAACTATATAACAATGATAATGGTATACGTGCGATGTGTGCGTGCGTATGTGTATAATGTACCACGACCTGAGATAATCGACTCGGAATAATCGAATTCTAATCGGCGTAACCGCAATAATTCCAAGAAAATGATTTACGTACTTTCCAGGAGGCGAGAGATGTTTATCTTCAGACGAAACATTTATTTCGCGAATAATTAGAAGAAAAAATAAAATAATTAGAAGAAAAAACTTTGGCAACTTTATATTTATTATCGAGGGAAGTACCGTAATATCAATCATAATTTCGTTTCGTTCTTATACGGCAGGAAGTAATTCACGTACGTAATGATCTTTGAAAAATCGCATACTTTGAGTTCTATGATTAAAAAGAAATCATCTAGAAACCTAAGCTCCAACGTAGCCAATACATTGATCATACGTTCATATAATAAGATATAATAAGATAGAGTTAATGCTCAAGCACATAATTTCATCCGATATTTTCTCGATAGACGTTATTAAATGATGTCAGATGTTATATTCCATTCTTTGTTACCGTATCATATCGTAAATTACCGTTGTATAATTCAATACTCGAGAGAAGGAGAGAGACTTTTATATTATTATATTACTTCTTTTTCACTTTATTAACGATTCGCTCTCTGCCTTATCTCCCTCATAAATTTGTATGATGCTTTCGTCCCATTACACTTCTTTATATTAGTATGCAAAAGATTTAGCGAAGATTCCCGTTGTAAAAAGTTATATAATATATTGATGATCTTTTTATTTTGCTATTTAAAAGTTTATCGGTCATTAATCATCTTGAAAAAATTCAGACTCTTATTTAATATCCTGTTTTTGTGTTTTCTGATAAGTTTCTCACATGTAATAAGTGTTATATAGAAACGGATTTTGCTATTAGTATTCATCCTCGGAGATTAATAATAGAATTTCAGGATCCAAAATGTATACATACACACACACACACACACACACACACACACACACACACACACACACACATGTATATTTATTGTAATTTATTGCCTCGTCGGAGGAATAACGGATAATTCGAATATTCCCCCCCCCATGCACGGTACCAGAACATCAAGGAGAATACATCGTCACATTGTGTCACAAACTATAAAAGCTTAGGATACTATCTTACGATTAGTCAGTAACTGTTTGATCACAGACTTGAATTCCATCGTGTCAGAAAAAAATTAAAAATGAAGGCAATCGTTATTGTGTTCGCCATTTCTTTGGTCACCGTTTTGGTAAGAACATTATCTCTAATAATATCGATTTTATAAAATCTTCTTATAAAACTCTACATTCTTTCTCTCTCTCTCTCTCTCTCTCTCTCTCTCTCTCTGCAATTTGTTTCTTATTTATCATATATTTATCATATATTTATCTTAATTCTGTCAGACTTGATATTTACATAGACTTTTAAAAATTTATTTGATAAAGCTCTCTAATTTTTTCTAATTTTTCTAGCGTTTCTAGCTGTTTCTTGCATCTTTACATTTGATTTTCAGCATATATTATTGTATAAAAACATTTCCTAATCCTTTAGAATATTCCAAATAGGCATATTTAAAATCGTGTAAATTATTTGTTATTAAGCATAATGTTATCCCATATAAATAATGCCTAACATCTATTTTACTTTAGGGTGCACTCACAGAAGAACAAAAAGCAAAATTGAGACAGTACAAGGAAACCTGTATCGCTGAAACTGGAGTAGATGCAAGTAAGCAAAGAATAAGCTATTCCAATTGCACGTTTAAATAAAAATTAAGATAAATACTTGAATTAATAATAATTAAACTTTCAGCCATGGTAGAAAATGCAAAAAAGGGTGAAATAGCCGAAGGTGACGAAAAGCTTGCTTGTTTCGCTACTTGTTTGTTGAAAAAAATCGGAATTGTAGGTGCAGAAACGACATTTGTATATCTCATTCAAATGTGCGTTAGGAAAAAGTAAAAAAGTAATAAATGCATTTTAGTTGACTGCGAATGGAGACATTGACTGGGAAGTAGCTCGCGCTAAAATACCACCAGGTGTACCGCAAGAACAAGCTGATCAATTGTATAATGCGTGCAAAGATATCTGTAAGTCGTAATGTCTATAATATCGATTCAATAAGAAACAAGATCGATTTTTATTCGTTAACAGAATCATCATTATAATTTAATATTAACGATATAAACATTTCTTTTAAATGAAACTAGATTAAAATTGTAAAATATTATTTCAGCTGGAACTGGTTGCGAAAAGGGAGGCAATGTTTTTAAATGTTTCTACGAGAATAAGCAATTTCACGTTTTATCATAAACGAATAAGACCAAAGTCCATATAGAAACTTGATTAAATATATCTCTCTACTTAAAATCTATCATCTATTGTAGAATTAAAATTAAAATATTGTCTTGCACATTTATATGTCAAATGTAAAGTTATATTAATAAAAAAATAGACACGTCGCTCTCGCACAAAATAAATTTCCTTTTATTTTTCCTAAATCCCCATAAATAAAAAATTTCTGTATAAACTGTATTAAAATATAAAATATTATTCGATAATTTACAAAATTTCAATTACATATTAAAAATATTAATTAATTTTAATAAAATAATTACAAATCGATTTGCAACGAAAGATGTAAAATAATATACGTGTATTTAACAGCAAAGATATATAACAAATAAATTATCATTATACATAACGTATTGTACATCTTTTTCTTTAAGAAAAATTTCTTAGCCAAATTTACTTTTCTATTAGAAAAGATAGGTTTGGATCTTCGCAGAGGTTTGAGTGTTTGCTAATTGGTAATTGGGTTTGAGTCTCCGCTAATCGGGTTCGAATCTCTGCTAAATAGAATTTGAATTACCTCGCTAAGCTAATTATATATATATATATATATATATATATATCTTCCAAAATCAATATTATAAACTCCGTATAATTATAAAAATTTAACATTAAGTTTAAATAATCGAAAGCACTCGATAATGATAAAAATGATTTATATGATCAGGTTATATAAATTTATATCAAGTATCTTTTGGTATTTAAATCTAAAGTATTTCAAATGTAAGGAAGTGATTTAAACGTCAATTATGTACGTGTCAAGTACGTCAAGTATGTGTGTGTAAACACTCCCCCCCCCCACACACACACACACACACACACACACAAAATATATGTATATAAAATATATCATATATCATATATATTATATATACATATTTATCGATTAATCACCTTTTCGAATGATATCTTTTGACATCTGTCGCAAGCTCCGTATTCATGCATGCATACGCGTATCATGGTTCCACGTTGTCATACGTATGTATACGTGATTGAAGAACATGGCTTCGAAAGAAAGTAACCTTTCCGCACTATATACGGAATTAAATAAATTAGGACAGAATGGAGAATACGAGAGAGCTTTAAAAACTGCAAACAGAAGTAAGTAGAGCCGAAACTATATTATTCATCAAAATAAGAAAAGCGAAATTAGCAATCACGACAAAAATAGTCGGACTATATTATTCGTTGCTGTAATGCTTTTGTATTTCATATTTTATTGTAATATTATGCTTACATCATACCTTGAAGCAATTTAAATTGAAAGAAATATTCTAGAACACGAAAGCATGTTATTTTAGAGCAGTATGAAACAATTTACACTTTATCATTACAGTTTTAGGTATCTCCCAAGATGAAGAGGCGGCGTTTCACTGTAAGATTATTTGCTACATTCAGTTGTCAAAATTCAATGAAGCGTTACAACTAATTGTTAAAACTCCCAAATTGGCAACGTATGATTATGTTACATAACAATATTACTTTACATTATAATATATGTATAATATTCTTTATAACAACATATTTATCTTTTTCTCTAATATAGAAATTTAGAATTTGAAAAAGGATATTGTCTATATCGTTTAAATCAAGTTTCTGAAGCATTAAAAGTGATAGAAAATGTACAAAATCCTTCTTTGAAAATTAAAGAACTAAAAGCTCAGATATTGTATCGCTTGGAGAAATATGAAGAGTGTTTTGCAGTATATAGAGATATCATCAAAAATTCAAATGACGAGTATGAAGAGGAAAGAGAAACAAATCTTGCGGCTGTCCTTGGCAACTTGGCAACTGAAGGTTCTGTAAGTGTTCATGTATATCTTTGGAAATTACAAGAGATTTGTATCATTACTGTTTGAAATATTGATAGTTTTAACAGAGATTTAGACAAAGATCTTTTTTCCAGGACTTAGAAGTTCCTTCCTTACGCGAACATACTTATGAATTAATGTATAATGCAGCATGTCGTTTACTCACTCAAGGAAGCAGAGATGATAAAACCATTCTAGTAGAAGCAGAAAAGAAGTTGCGAACGGCTGAGAAAATGTGCAAGGAGGGATTGGAGGAAGATGGAGTATCTGAAGAAGAGATTGAAAATGAATTGGGTGTAATTCGAGTACAACTTGGTTATTGTCTACAATTACAAGGTCGTGAAAAAGAAGCGCAAGCGTTGTACAGTGCTGCTTTAAAAGTCAAGCCAGATGATATTGCATTGGTCGCTGTGGCTAATAATAATTTAGTATGTCTGAATAAGGATCAAAATGTTTTTGATAGTAAAAAAAGAATGAAAAGTGCCACTCATGAAAGCCTAGAGCATAAATTAACTTCTAGACAAAGAAGAAATATCGCGTACAATCAATGTTTACTAGCGTTTTATACCGACCAAGTAAGTCTATTTCACATCATTAATTGCGCTACTCAAATCAAAATATAGGGCACTCTTATTATATACATATTTTTTCTTTCAGGGAGAGCAATGTCATCAATTGTGTAATAATCTTGCAAAAGATTGCATTACACTTGCAGCAGACGCAATGTTCATAAAAGCTGTACAACTTAGTAAAGAAGGTAAATCAAAGGAAGCAGCAAAATTATTAATCGAACACGCAATTGGTGAAAAGGAATTGCCTATGAAATTGGCCAGCGTACAGGTACTTCTAAGTCAGGATGAAAGAAAGGATGCTATCGCTATTCTTGAGAATCTAAATGAAAGGGATAGATCTCTACCCGGAATAGTCAGTGCGCTTGTTACACTTCACTTGGCTGACAATGATCGAAACAAGGCATCGGCCGTTTTAAAAAATGCAGTCACTTATTATAAAAAGAACAAGGTACATTTGTAACATTGGATGCATGTGACGTAGTATCTTCTACGCGAAATTTTTTATCAAGTTACAAAATAAAAAATTCTTTTAGGAAACCACTGAAAATTTGGGAGAATTGTGGCGGCAGGCTGCCAATTTTTACTTACGCGGTGGCGAACTCAAGATTGCTGCTGACATCCTGCAAGAATTAGTAGATGCCTCGCCATCCGATACCAAAACTTTGGCTCAATTAGTAGTTGCTTATGTTCAGTTCTGTCCTACTAAGGCACAAGCATTATCTAAAAGATTACCACCGCTTCACGATCTTGCTGAAACTACCGATGTTGACGCATTGGAAAGCAGCAATTGGGTTATCGGGACTAAAATAGTAAAGAAAAAGATTGAACCTTCCCCTGGGTAAATATTTCAGTTAACTTATTTCAATTTGAATATTCCAAAGTCTATGTGTTATATGTGTCTTGATTTTTCACCAGCAAACCAATGTCAGATATCATTCAAAAAAAGCACAAGAAACGTAAACGTAGAGGCAAATTACCAAAGAACTATGATCCGAATGTTGCGCCAGATCCAGAACGGTGGTTACCAAGACATGAACGTAGTGGATTCCGTAAGAAAAGGGATAGAAGGAATAGAGATATCGCTATGAAAGGGACACAGGGAGCTGCTACAGGAGCTAGTGATCTATAGTATGTATATTAGATCTATAGTATATCCTTCTAGATATATGTTGTGTTTTGTGTGTATGTATGTATTACATTATCATAAATACATAAATAATAATTAAAAAAAATAATGTACTTTACAGTGACATTACTAAAATGCCTGCAAACGCCAAACCTTCACCAAACCCTCGTCATAGTTCCATAGTGGAAACTTCTGGACCACGTCAGCAACAACGCAAAGTTCAACAGAAAAAGAAGAAGAAAGGTAGCAAGTGGTAACGTTTATCTCGTCATTTCATTAAATTCATGGTTTTTTTATATGAAACAAATTAGAGTGAATAACCTATTGAAAAGAAATATTTCTTACCGAAAATTATAAACTAAAAGAATAATCAAATGAATTTGCTACCATGTAGCTGTATTTTGTGAAAAACGCAAAATGTAATACTGCCATTAAAAATGATATTATACACACGATATGTGTGTATTAAGGAAATATGTTTTCGATCTCTCCATCTTTCACATCAATTAATCGTCCGTAAACCTATCAATAGACCTATGCAATGCATTCAGATTTATCTATTAATTTTATTGTAACAACATATATTCTGTTATAAACATCTTTTTTTGTATTTTACATTTGTTTGCAAAACTTGGAAATAAACTTATATTGATAATAGAGACAAGTATAGACAATATTAAATTACGCTTTAGAAAATATTTTTATTTCTCTTTTCTCATAAAAGATCCTTTTATTTAACTCGTGATATATTAACACCTAACACATTTTTTGTGTACATTGACTAGGGATAGGCGATACGCATATCTTTCGTATTGATAACAATTGTATATAAAAATACATCTATCTTCTTTATATTCAGCAACTCTGTAATATGAATAGACAATGTGATTGTGCGTTGGTTTGTAACATTTGTATACGCAACAGACATACAAGTGGCATAAGTTGAAATTGTAAAATTGTTTTTTGTAATATGATTTTAATGCCACATTTTCGTATAATATTTCTACATTGATTATGTTGTCCAACTATATAAAATAATTCTCTCTTGTAAAGATATATTTTAAAATATAACGCTATATAACGAATTGATGTGCGACAAAAGAATCTTGTTGTTGGTAATAATTCAACTTATTGTCTTGCGATCAATCTATATACTATGTATTATTGTTTGTTGCTGTATGTAAACACATATTAATGACAATCATCAAAATAATATAAAATATTCCAATTCTCATTCATTTTTAAATATTTGCCGCTACACTTATAACTTTGATATCAAATTTTGAATTTAAAATAAATCATTGTCCAATATTATATGTATTAGATCTACTAAAATATTGCATTTTTGCATCGGAAAGATGCGGGGAATATAAATGCGCCACTGGTCATTTGATTTTACCTTTTTCTTTTCTTTACGTCGGTATTATATTCATAAAATGATAATATTGTCTCAATAATTTTTTATCAATAATATAATTATGCAATTTAAATAATAAGATATTTACCCGCGCGCTATAATATTTATATATCGAACTCATCTACTGATAAATAATCATGGATTGTAAAAAAGAAAAAAAAAAAGAAAACAGATAAATTCAAAATAGTAAGATCTATCTACAAAATAGTAGATGGTAAATTAAAAAAAGTATGTTAATTTTCTATTTGTCAATATAAATAATAGATGAGAATAAGGCACAAATATACGCATGTGCGCTAATGCGAGAGTAACATTTACGTGAATCATGGTGGGTTGCATCAACTACGCAGCCACAATAATGTGAGTGCGTATAATATACAACGAGGTACAAATTCTTATAAATATTTCTCTCTCTCTCTCTTTCTCCCTCGTTTTATCAAGGATATATAATGCTACTTTGTAGGTATTATGCCTTCCCATACATCCTCTCGTTGTTTGTTAGCTAATCGTCTTTTTTCTGTAATGTAAAAATATCTTAAAATTCTGTATATATCTTTCAATTGTTAAATTATTATTTTTTATATTATGTACTGTATATCTGATATATCTGAGGATTACCTTTTGCTTCACGTAAAATATTCTTTTCGTGTTCACGTTCTTGTCTAGCTGTAGCAAGCTTCACGCCCAATGCACCTGTAACTAATCTTCTAGCTAAGGCGGCACATGTTTCCGGACGATTTCTATAAGGTTGCAAAAATTCTGCGCTTCTTCTAGCTTTTGTTTTACTTAAAGCAGTAGCTTCGCTAAGTGGTCTCGTTTTCACAAACGGATGATTCGATGCTAACACTTCGGCAGCTTAAAGAAAAATAAAAGAAGCAAAAAAGAATATAGCTAATTGTAATAAGTTTGATAGTAATTAAAAGGAAAGATATTTTTAACGATTGTCAATTATTATATTATTAGCGGTATCAAAGATTGAAATAATTGTACATTTTCTCGGAAGAACATAATCTTTTTGTTAAAATATAAATTATTAAGCTAAATTCTTTCAAAATCAACACAGATATATAAATAACACACTAATCATACATATATGTATTATTTTTATATGGGTATATATTATTATGCATACATACGTACCAACGAGAGGGCTGCTGAAAACTCCCAAACAATGGGTATCATCTACCCATTTGAGTTCAAAACCACCATTCTTAAAAGAACTGAAGACAGCTGCCAAATCGCTAGTTTTAAATTCGGAAGGGAAATTGTAAATTTCTACCACATGCGCAAATTCGTCACTAGATACTTCAATTTGCTTGCTATATGTCTTGTAATCATTCTTTGGTTGTTCTATTACTACTTCACCTACTGCTGACGTAAGCTAAAATAAGAGAGAGAAAGAGAAAGATAATACTTATAAATAATTAATTATAATTAAGTCTAACAAAATTATTTAACAGAAATATGTATCATAATTCTTACTAACCTCTTCTATTAATGTTGGATCTAAACAATCGCCATTATCATCAAATAAGCTATCCCAATCACATTCATCTCTATTTATTTTCAGAGGTGGAGACGGTGGTGGAGCCGGTTTACTTTTCTGCCTTTCTATTTTTTTCACTTTTTTCTCAGGTGGTGTTACGAACATTGGAGAGAGTTGTTCAGACTCTTGGGATTTCTTTTGGATATTATCGGAAATTATTAAAATATCCGACACTACATTTTGTTCAACTAATTGTCTATCTTCGTGAGCGATTATATCATTACAATTTGAGTACACTATCAAGGACTGGTTTTCTTTCACAGTTTCTTGTATCATTTGTAATTGTTTGTCATTTATTTCAACTTGACTGGATGATTTTGATATATTGAAACTAATGCTATCTTCGTTAAGATTATTAGTGATATTTTTCTCTTCGAATACACTCAACACATCTGTTTTCAATTCTTCCGATAACTTGTATACGTGTTCAGTATTACGAAGAGTGTCGGAAATTATTTTCGACTCTAAAGAAATATTTTCTGAAATTTCTGACGGTAAATCTTCATCCTCCATTTTTGTGTTATTATTTTGGGAAATTTGATTATTTGAAGCCATGGCATTCATATCTTGTTGATTCATACATATATCTTGCAGTTTAGAATTATTATCTGTATTGGAACCTCCATTTAATATCGTATGAAAACCTTTTGAACTTTGTGACCTCTTATCTTCAGTTTCTAAACTTCTTCGATGCCTAGGTACATAAACTGCTCGGTCGGGTCGTTTTTGACGTACATTTCTAAATACAGTGTATAAATACATATGTATTAGCGAAATATTAGTGATACTTTGAAATATAATTGATTATAATTAATGCAAAATCCGATAAATAATATAAATCCGATAAAATACGAAAGAGAAAGGCATGTTGACTGTGTATAGGTCAAGTACTTTCTGGATGTGTTTATATTTATAAAACGATTATAATTAATGTTTATGATTTGTTAATAGAATAAGTCTTACTTGACCAAGGAAGAATCTGTAGTAGTCAACTGTATCGGTGTTTGTACACTACTTGTCTGCGAGCATGTATTGGATCTTCTAGCTGCCGGTGGTCTATAAATCTCAACTGTTGGTACCAACTTGGCTATAAAAAAAAAAAGGTGCATTTTAGATCATAATCATAATCTGATTGTTTCTAGATGTTCCTGCTATTCCTATGTGGCATAACGTTTGTTATCAATTAACTTACAGTTACAATTACCTTGTCGCTGCAATTTGCATTCGGGAGACGTTGAAAGCGATCGTCGGCCTTCGATACCCATTTCGCCGCTCGTATCTTTTTGTTTTGTCAGAAAACTTACTTTACACTCGGAAATATTCGATTTTGGATTCCAATCTCTTGATAGAAAAAAAACGATTACAACAAATTTTTAATCAGATTTAAAAAAAAAAATATATCATTAGTGTACCGTAAACATGATTTTTGAATATATCGATGGAATAGATAGAATGACCTTGCAATCGGAACAAATCCATCGCAAGGAATTTTCCTTGGCGATAACGCAACACATTGCAATTACATACACACGTTTGTTACACATATATCTGATGTATCTCTTTAAACGCGTTATAATAAAATATACTTTAAATACATATTAAAATGAAAATTGATAAAAAGAAAAGCAAAGAAACATTTGCGCGCTCATTAACAATCTGATTGAATATTTGAATAAAAAAAGAAATTCATGGCTTAGCAGAAATTCATGGCCTAAAATCGAGAGGGGCAACTTGTAGCGGCATTGTCATTTGTCTGTACCTTTTCACATCGCTCTTGTAGCATACGACGGTACGCCTAGCCGAACCTTGGCCGATCGAGAACGTATGCAGCAAGTCTGGGAAACGATCTTGTATCAGCTGATGTATTACGTACCGACGATAATTGTTGACGGGCGGAAAAACGAGCGCTCTGCAAAAACGAAAAGAATGCTGAAAGTAAGTCGTTGAAAGTGAGATCGAGCGAAGCACCGCTCGTTGCCGCTCGAGGCATCGGTAGTATCGGTAGTATCGGTCGTTTCGTTCGTTTTGGTGAACGTAACGCCTTACGGCACTGGTTCGAAATGAGGATGGAAGGGGAAGAGAGACAAGGATACAAACGCCAGCTAACTTTTATGTAACTCGCTCACTTTCTCTCTCGATCGTTTCTCGAGGATTTATGTATGTAGCGTAGACCGCAGCGCTTACGACTTGTCACTTATCATGTCGCAACACGTACGTTTCTTTTGTCTCTCTCTCTCTCTCTCTTTTCTTTTATCACATGTCGTGCGTAATGCATATAGGATATATTCGAGAAAAAGCATCCACTTGTTTTACATATTTATACCATTATGCCATTACGAACATGAGAATAAGCAACAGTTTAATTATGCTTCCGTATTACAAGGACGAAATAGAGTGCGCTGCTTTATACATCGTGCATAAGCACGTGGTTACGCGTGATTACTGAATTCACGTAACCCACGTGCGTGTAGTGAGAATGTAACTGTGAACGAATGTCAGACTCCCCCGTGTACGGAGATCGGAAATATGTTCAAAATCGACAAATTGTTTTTGAGCTATAATTATACCGAGTTGTTTCGATCGCATAAAAAAATTTTAAAGATCAAACGATTGATAGTCAATATTAAATTTAAATTGCTTCTAAACTGGAATAAAAATATTGCACATAGAAAAAACATATCTGCATCTGCAAATGTAAAATCAAATATACTTATGTAAGCAAAAATGTAAGTAAATTTTTCAAAAATTGATTTAATCATACCTCGTACATACATATGTTACAATGATCATTCAAATTCCGATTATAATA
Organism: Pogonomyrmex barbatus; assembly: GCF_055798465.1. Taxonomy (NCBI): domain Eukaryota; kingdom Metazoa; phylum Arthropoda; class Insecta; order Hymenoptera; family Formicidae; genus Pogonomyrmex; species Pogonomyrmex barbatus. The sequence continues at coordinate 22,409,434 of NW_028297127.1, forward strand.
TATCGATTATAATTAATAAAAAGATCAAATCAAGAATGTAAATCAAGATCAAGATCAAAACTGTTTGACACTATGATATTAAATCATATATATAGCGCACGAGTATAAATAGACGAGTAGTAGAATGTAACCAAAAGAAAATAGAATCGTGGCTCAGCTCTTTGTATTCTAGCAAAAACGAAAACTATACTACTCCGCTGCCTATACTATTTATAAATTCTACAGCCTAATTCGAGACTCGTGAAAATGAGGCCCTCACGGTAATCTCGTTCGATTCCGAGAGCACGATGTACGAATTTCTCCAGATCGTTTTCATCAAGAGAGAGATGAGATCAAAACGAGGAGAAAGAGAATCGTTTTATATATCCGCGCGACCATTAGAGAATGCCGTGAAAAAATTAACCTTCAAAGATGTAACATTGCTACGGCATCGCCGTCAATGTTTATACATATACACACATATATATATATATATATATATATAGCACTTTGCACCATATCTTAATACTCTATTGTGAGATATTTGTCTCACCTCTAATTTTGTCTCGTACCTCTTGCGCGCTTTATTCCTCGCAAAAGCGGTTACGTCGTATTCGACATCTTCGGAAAACAAACTATCTTGCAAACTCATTTATCTTTCGTTAACGTTCATACAAGCGTAAGCATTTGCGAGCGTCAACGTGTATCATTGAGCATTCACCGTTATCGAACGGATTCGTATCCGTATTTCGAACTTTCCGCAATTTATTATTATTCTACAAATTCGTATATTACACAATAAATCACTCCACTATCATCTACAGTGACCACTATGCTTGACGCTACGCGCTACGCTCGAATGCATTGCGTACTCACATGCATTATATCTTATACTATACTATACCACGTTATATTTACGCTATACCAGAGAAAGATGAACCATTGCGTATAATGGCGTAGGTCTGAGATCCAATCAGAGACTGAGCTTTTATGCAGCGCGCTGTTTACAAATATCAAAAATGAAATAAGATTGTCTAATGCAATTTAAATAAAAATACGTTGTATTTAATTATAAAAATAAAGTATAACTATAGAAATTGTTGACAGTACGAGTTACACTTTTAGAATTCTTACTTATACATTGATCAAATTTAATTTTTATTATATGTCAAAATTTTAATCTGTAGTGTATGTGTCACTTATGAGTTTCTATTGGGGGATTTCTTTAACACGTTCTCATATTTAGACTGAGTTCGGGGAGCGCGCAATTAGAACTATCGCATCATTCTATCCTTAATTTACATATAATAAGCAATAAAGATGAAATGATATGATATCGCTAATAGCGCACTCTCCGAACGCAGTCTTAGAGACATTTCTGTTATTATTTCTTTTGTTCATACAACGCTTAATTACATATATCGAAGAAGAAGTCGTGAGTCGAAAACGTTTTATATTGTTCGTTTTTTTAAATGAAGACATTGTTTATCAAGAATTAATGAAAACATATTCTGTTAACAAATTATTGTTGCTTTTGATCTTCAATTTTATTATTTTATAATGTATAAGTATTATGTAATATACATTACATTTGTATATTACAAATGTGTGTTAAAATAAGAGATAATTAATAGGAAAATATGAATTTGATTTTAAAACAAGAATATAATATATTACATTGTAGATATTTGTGACATATAAAATATGAAAAAGAAAAGATTATATTTATAAGCATTCGGAATATAAACTTATCATAGTTGAGCTTTATATCCCCTTTCCTTCGAGCCACTATTTTCGTAGTTCATGCTCTTTGGAAAAATAATACATAATTGTAATTACATAATTGTAATTTTCCCTGTTACTACGTTACCGGTCTGGCCTTGCAATTTTGAACGCAACAAATTGGTATTTTTAATACTAATATCACACTGTTATTTAAAACAAAACTCAATAAGCAGCCATATTGAAAGCAGCCATTTCAGTGAATGAATTTCGCATAAAAGCTCAAAGCGTAATTGGTTGATTATCCCCCACTACCTTTGACCTGCACATTCATCGGAATGATCACCTTTCACCTTTCTTCTTAGGCCGGCTGCACATAGGCTGCCGCGTTGTCGCGTTGCGGGTGACACCCGTTTGACCATGTCCCGATTGACCACTAGCCACTCACAGCGCTTGAACAATGGAAAAATTCTAGACTTTGTGAGTGGCTAGCGGTCAATCGGGACGTGGTCAAACGGGTGTCACCCTCGCGTTGCCGCGTCCTGTGTGCAGCCGGTCTTACACCATGACCAGAGAGAAGTCTGAGAGAGGCCACCCCGGCCTTTTTTATGGGACCGTCAAAACTCTCTGTACACTATCGTCAGTACGTTCATTTATATTATATATTGGTACTACGTCCACTCCCGATAAAATTGTATTTTAATCCGTGTTTGTATTACGTCACAAACTCTTGATATAGAAGAGAATTATAAATAATTTTTCAGAATTTTTCAGAATTTTTTACGATTTTATCGGCAGTATCGGAAAATGGATGTGGCCACGTAGTATATACCAATATCGATCTGCATTGCTTTGCGTTCTCTATGCCCATGAGTGACACCACCATCGGCAACTACCAGTATCGGACGCCTAGTTCACCTCTTGACCGATTCGTGTTCGCAACAATCAAGCGCGTGCTATCGATTATATCGATAATACATATCTTATCGATATAATCGACAATGAGTTGAAGTGGGATTTCTCCGCGATTTCTCGCACACTCTTGTCGTGACGTTTTTCTATGCTTTTATCGTTTTATCGCACGCCTGCTGCCGTCTGCATTGCGGATCCATGAAATTGTGCCGTCAATTCGTCATCGATCATCGATTCACAAGTCACAACTGCTCATAATTGCTCCATGATTCTTGTTTATCGAATTTTTTACGAGATCCATTCTAGTCGAGATCCTTTTCGAGAATGGATATCTATTTGTTGACATTAATCATCGCAGCGATCGTACTAATTACCATATGTATCACTTTTTTACAAGGTAGAAATCCGATACGTTGGTATATTCATAATAATCTGCTTTATAAATCAAAATTCGTTTCGAAGAGATTTGTACAATTTCTCCTGAATTATGACTCTGTCGTTTAACTTCCAAGTAGCGAACCTGAAACACGGCTGTTTCTATCAATCGGACAATGCTTATTGTCAAAGTTTAATTGAATCAATGAATTATATTTGCAAAAAATTAATAGAAATAGAAAATATTTAAAATATCTTAACTCTTTTGCCCGAAGAGAGTTATTACAAACAGCGATAAACAAGCAATTTTTGTCTCTAGCTACGCGGAAAGTACGAGCCAACACTCAGGATGGTGTTGCGCAAGTTGGACGATTAAGAAGAGTAGGCGCTGTAAGAAATGTTAGACGTCGCATGCAAGGAAATGCTAATTGCCCACCCGAGGAGAATGACAGACAAGTTGACTACGATAACGACCAAGATGGAGCAGACAAAGCAGAATTGCCAGATCATAAGATAGGAGCGAAAAAACGAGCAAAGCTAGCAGCTAAAGCTGAAAAGAAGATCCAAAGAGAGGCAGCTGAACGAGAGAGAGAAGAACGTAAAAAACGAGAACAACTTTTGCAAGAGGAAAGGGATAAACAGGTTGAGAAGGAACATGCCCAGCAACTTCGAGAGGAAGAAGCAGAAAAGAAAGCCAGAGAGGAAAAAGAAAAGCAAGAATATGAAGAATATTTAAGGATGAAGGAAGCTTTTAGTATCGAGGAAGAAGGTTATCAACAAGAAAGCAAAGATGGCGAGGAGAACTTATTACAAGAATTTCTTGCATATATAAAGCGAAACAAAGTATTAGTTTTAGAAGATCTAGCTGCACATTTTGGACTAAAGACAGCTAATGTAATAGAAAGAATTCAACAACTGCAAGCTAATGGTAATTTGACTGGTGTAATTGATGATAGAGGAAAGTTTATTTATATATCTGAAGATGAGCTTGAAGCTGTTGCTAGATTTGTGCAACAACGTGGTCGAGTTAGTATTACCGAACTAGCTGAAAATTCAAATAGTCTGATCAATTTGATTTCTGTACAGAGCCATAGTGTTTCAGCTAGTTAGATAAGAGTTCTTGTTGTACATACTTCATACCGATTACAACACTGCTAAATGAATACAATTATTATATATAGTATATTTAATAATTTCTATTTATAATATAGATTTGTTATGTCGAGTATAATAAGAGCTGAATCATTCCTGAATATTAATTTTTCCTAACCGTTAACCTTTTCATTTCATGGTTTTGTATGGCTTAACCACTGGTAACCCTTGTTAGTTGTCAAATGACTTTTTAAATCTTCCTTTTTTTTTTTTTCAAAAAAGTTCTCTAAGAGAATAAGACTATAAAAATTAATTATGACATCTTTGCTCTGGAGGCTATCTCTTTAATTTTAAATAGGAATGTAATTCTCAAGAAATAAAATTAGCATGAATAGAGGAGGGATAAACACGATGCGGTGGAAGACACTAAAACATTTTCGGTTTATGCATACTACTTGATATTTTCATATTTTTAACTAATTGAAACGATAATCGTGCGATATTTCACTTTCGCTGAACCTTTGATATCTAACGCGGTATGGGGCGACAGGAAGGAATTTTACGACGCGATGTGCGTCCTGACGACATGTGGAATCAATGTTGCATCAGATTCTAGTTTACCTTAAGCTGCAACAACTACACGCGACGATTCTTATTTTCCCCTGAGAATGTATAATTTATTCCGCAGTCAGCACGACATTAACGCGATTGCTTCGTCGCGAAAATAAAAAATATATCGCGCATGTAACCAAGATATTGAGAATTATGATATCCGGTTTTATAATGTTCTTTTTCCGCCTCTGATCATTCTCCTTTCTTGATCACTCTCCTTCATAATTTCCACTATATAAATATATTTGATTAAAAAAAATCATCAGTGTTATAATATTTACTATATATTTATACATATGAGAATGGCGTTAATAGAGTTTATTTTCTCAAGCGTTTTTTTCTTAATCTTCGAGAAGAAGCAAATTCAATCGGATTATCGACAGGGTAAAAAATCTCTACGCTATCCGAGAAATATTTCTTTGAACATTATAGAGAAAAAGAGAAAGGAGGATTATCCGAATCTCAGCGATATTCTTGCAAGCATAGAAACAGAAACGAATACATGCGAATAAATTCCGTTAGTTCGTGCACGCCCAAGTGTATAAAAATTAAAAAACAACGTCCGTGCGTGAACTTGACTGTTCTTACAATTAGACTCCTCACTGCGAATGTATTATCTCTTGTTTTTATGTCACTATGCGAGTCTGATAACAAAAAAAGGATGATGGAGATTTTCGCGAAACACATTTCAAACGATATTCTTTGCTGCTCGGAACGCCAAAGTTTTTTTTTGTTTATAAATATATATAAATATATATATATGTCCTACACGTAAATTTTATCGCTTGGAAAAAGAACAACGTATCTTGCTGAGAAAATCAAAAAACATTCTTACTAATCTACTTTATATTGTGATCTTTTCATCCATTTCTTAATAGTAAATAAATTATTATCTAAATTACTACAAGTATACTTATTTCAAAATGAGTTATATATATGAGTTATATATTCGATATAATCGGTTTTTTTTTCAATTATTAAGCTTAGAAGTTGCAAGCCTTTTAGGCGAGTCTTTCACTTTAATAGCAAACTCACAGCTCGCATATAATCATAAACGATACGTAGTTGCTTTAGAGATAGAAGAAATAAACGAGAGATTAACGAGAATTATAAACTAGATTACTATTGGAGAAACGATTACTGTTGGAGATATTATAAGATCTTAGTGACTTTATGAATTATTAATAAATGCGTCAAATGTTCCATTAATGCAAATAAATCTACGTTTCCTCTACTCTCTTAAGGTAACAGATATGATTCGCGATTCCAAAAAACTGGTCAATAATTACTGGCACAAAGAGAAGATGTCATTTTTGAAAAAAAAAGAAAAAAGAAAAAATTAAGATCGATGCATATCATGTATCCGTTTGCAAAGTAGAGTTTCGAGCATAATATCAATTTTTTTTTTTTTTTTTTTCAAACAAGTCTACGGTCGCGTGTTATTTTCAACATGTCAGCAGTAAAATAATTTCTTGTTAATTTCCAGTCTCTGATGTACATTTATAGTGCAATTAACAAAACAATTAATCAATATAATTATCGAATATCTATCATTATGTAGTAGTCACGGTATCCCCACTCGAATGGTCAAAGAGTAAGGAAGGGAGAATGTCGGAGGCTATATGTAAGAGCAGCAAAATCGACGGAGAACCAGCAGTCTTTCTGGAGGCTTCCGCGTACGTTCGTTTCGAAATTTCGAGATTCCGCAGTTTGTTCGCTATCTTTGTTAGATCTATCTCATTTAACGGGAAAGGCGTACGTTAAATTAACGTGAAATCTTGATTGAGATTTACTGGATCGAGACCTAAATTTTGCAGTGATCGTTAAGATTTATGTGTCGATGAGGTGCAAGATTTTAGATTGTCAAGGCAACTCCCCGACATTCTTACCCAGCGTCAGGTAAATGATAAATGTAAAAATTGCATAAAAAAAGAGTGTTCTTTACACCGATCAATTCTTTAAATCAATCCTTTCCACAAGAATAGAAAGAAAATAAAGAGAAAATTAGAAAAAGGAAAAATAAGAATATGAAGGTAAACTTGATATATATAATTTTAACATTAAATTCGTTAATACTTTTGTAAACTTTTTGTATCTTGGTAATGGAAAAAAATTAGAAAAATAAATGCAATTCGTTGAAGAAATTGTAAAAATTGTAAGATTGAGGAAGAAAAAGACACGCACATAAATATTTTAAAAATATCTTTTCTTTATATCTGGTTAACTCGATGACTAATATGTAACTGCTTTAAATATAATCTTCATTTCTATTTCATAATTTCATCTTTCATCTTATTGCTATTTTGTGCAGGCTAGCCAAAAATCTTGGAACGCGCAAAGGAAGTCGACGAGGCAACGCTGGAAATCGACTTGAATTATTAGTCCTAGTTCATTTACATCACGTACCATAGAGTAAGTAATGAATGTATTAACACATTTTTCATATGAGAAAATATACGTATTTAAATACGCTGGAATAAAATGTACACGGTCTCTCTCCCCCCCCCCCCCTCTCTCTCTCTCTCTCTCTCTCTCTCCCTCCCCCCTCCTTCCCGCCCTCTCTTTGCAGCCATAAAGTGATCGGAAATTTTTTGCGGCGACCAAATTCTCAGGTGCTATTCAAGAGTAAATTTAATAATCTATCTCCGAGCTATTGCTCATCATTAAGGCAGATTGCTTCGACTAAAACTTCGATTTAAAAACTGGAATAAAAAGGATTGAATTGTTTAGCTCAGATTCACAAACGAACAGAAAAATGGTATATACCAATATAAACGATTCTACAATTAAAGGACCTTATCAAGAAATTAAGTACGTATAATATTTATAGTTATTAGTAGAGAGCGATAAAATTGTAAATTTTATCGTGAATCGGTTATCAAATGCAATATTTGCTAATAAAATGTTATAAAGTATATTATTATATAAAGTATATTAAACGAGAGATTGGAAATATAAAGAATAGTTATGTTTTATTGTAGGAAAGACAAGGAGAAATATATATTGCCGAGACAACAACAACAGCAGCAACAGCAACAACATAATCAGCAACAATCATCAAGAAGAAATGATAAATACGGATCTTGGGGAGCGATCTTTAAAAATAAGGAGAACTTTGTCGACATGCATATATGCTAATCTACCTTTCAACAGGATATATTCTCGCTATACGATATCACATGTAATAAATTCACGAACGTTACAGAGTCAAGCGAGATGCAAGATGTTTTTCGAGCGAGAACATTTAGAACATAGATTATTTCACGTGAATTATACCTCTTACTTATGATTCAGTCATCAATCGAGTCTCAAGTAATATTGATTACAATTGTTCAATCAGTAGCGTAACTTGCTAATGCCTCTTGTAGCTTGCTAATCTGTAAGCTTGTAAGACACTCTAATCCGAATTTATATTTTTATCGCAATTAATTCAATTGCGATAAAAAAATAAGGATCTATATATCACGACACATATGAAAGATCTTCGCCATAGGCGTATAAACCGTTTATCGATTTGCGATATTTATAATTGAATCTTGAAGTTATATATTGAAATTTTATTGGCTTCCGTTATGTGCGTTATATATATATATTGAAAAATGTGAGAATGGTTAAAAAAAAAAAGAAAAAGATTTTCCAATTGTATAGTCGTTCTTTGATAATTTGTCAAGTTACGCTACTGCAGCAAACTGTCTTCTCGACAGCAATATAAAAAAAACGTGGCATTATCTCGTGTAAATAACTGAATCGCAAATTTGTCATTCTTTAATGATCGCTTCGATTCTTCCGTAGACAACAGTATTTCAAAGACGTGATTAAGGCAGCGAAAATATTTAATCTGCAATAACGATGATAATAGTTCGGAGAAATCTTTCTCGGAACACACACGCTTCTTAAGGTGTAATTCTGTCTTGCTTCTAATTTTATGGTCGCACGCGGTATTGAGTATATATGGGGACATATACATATTATATGAGTTTTAGGTGCTTGGAGCTATGAAATAAAGATTGCATTGAAACAATCAAATATTAAGCATAAATGTCATGTTGCTGAAAAAAGTGACGTCGTCATTATCTTGATTATTTATTTAAACTGTGTCGTCAATCTTTATGACTATTAGCAAATATATCTCACAAATTCATAGAGCAAAAAAAATAATGATATCTGCTGATTATTATAAGACAAAGAGATAAAATGAAAATAATAAAATGTCTGTCGAAAGATTATCTAACGAGATCCTTTTTTCGACTTGAAAAGACTTAAAAGACTTAAAAAGACTTAAAAAGTTTTGAATTAGAAGAAATAAAGACAAGAATAAAAAAAGACAACAATACACCCATAGTTCCTCCGGTTATGTAAAAGAAGAAAAGGAAACGCACGCATCGCGACTAGAGAGAGCGATGTTATAATCATGAAAACATTTTCTCCCAAAGAGACAAGGATGAATCCATTAATGACCGAAATATATTTGTTTTCTGAAAAAGTGTAGAAATTGTTGATATATCAAGGACTATTTTTATAAAATAACTCATCCAATCGAATAAAAATCTTTCCCTTTTAACAATCAATATCTCGTAATAGGAAGATAATAGATTGATTTTTTATGCTAATAGTCGTAGTAATTCTCATAGTAATTTATATATATATATATATATATATATATATATATATATATATATATACTATATAGTTATGATAGAGTTAAAACAACTAGATGAATTTTTAATACTTTATATATAGTTTAACCCTTGTATATGTGTGTCGAAACGAAATATGAAATATCGATATTTTTCAGTATTTCGATGAACATTAATCCATCATCATGATTAGCACGACGCGTCAGAAAAAGTAAGATTCCATCCATTGTTTTTCAAAGTAATAAAATTGAACTAACAAGTTGGAGAGTTCACCGAAGAGGTGTGTGAAAAAAGTAGGAAAGAAAACGAAAAAAAAGTCGTACGCTTACTCGCACAAGCTTTTTCTCGCCTCTCGAGAGCAAATCGAGAGTCGGCGCAGGGCGCAGCAGGGCGCAGCAGGATGCAGCAGGGCGCAACGCGCGATGTAGTCGGTCGGAGTGCGTCGATTCGTTCGGAAGTCGGAAGAAACAAGAGGGCTCGAGCGCAAGCTGCCCGCGGATACCCCTGACGTACATCTCTCTGTAAATCTCTCTATGTATATTCGGATGACCTACTTATTTATTTATTTATTTATTATTTCCTAATTATTTATTTAAATTATCAAGATCGATCGTCCGAATTGTTTTCGCGGGCAACCTCAAATTTAATTTTTCGAGCTTCGCGTCTTCAATCATCTCGTTTCATTCGTTCTACGTTGTTCTATTACATCGTTCTACGACGATATTCTCCAAGTGCATTCGCGACGAAGAGATCAAAGGAAAAGAAAACTAGAAAAGTGTCGTCGTGCACGCGTGGAACGTAAAAATCTCGCAAAGAGTCGACAGCCGCCCGACGCCGCTGCTATTTCGAGGCTGGGACATACCGGTGAGTTTTCACTCGCGCTACGATTTCTCGTGGTCAATAATGTGATTAGCAAACCAACTTGTGAATGCGCAATAGATAACGAAATGTAATTCTTAAATTCTAGTTAAATTCTTGCTCTCGCGGGAGAACATTTTACACAAGAGAAAAGAAAAGGAGCAGATAAAAATATTAATTACATTGTGGAAAGCCTTATATATATATATATATATATATATATATATATATATATATATATATTAAAATTATGCAAAAGGAGAGAACGATGACAATAAAATTAATCGATCTCAAGCCTCTTGATTGATAAATAAAAACTTGTAAATAAGAAAGGCAATTATGCGCAAGAGATACATAATACATACGCATTTAATGAAATTATTAGATTTTGAAGATCTAATAATGTGACATAGTTTTAAATGTTCGATGTTTCACAATCATTATACTAAGGCGTAACTCGGATGATCTAAGTTTACCGTTTCAAATACCACGTTCCCTATCTACGAGAGGTGATGTACAAGACTTAGATACGATCATGTTCTAATGTAAAAACGACACCTGCGTAATAACTTGAGATTTATGACAAGATTAAAATCTGCGAATTTTTCGCGCAGATCGGTTATTACTAACGCCAGGTTTCCTCCACGCATACGAGTTACAATACGAAATTAGTTACAAGTGTACTGGCGTAGGCACTTGGATATCGCATATATACGCTTTCTCTTTATGCTCGATTAAAATTCCACGTAAAATGTTGGGAATTCTGCGTGAGAAAAAGGAAAAAATCAACTTGTCGCGATACGGCGTGATTAGCATGGATAATCCAAGATATCGTATCGATTCTCGGTTTCTTGTGCTTTATAGATTAAATTATGAATTTAATGTGTCTCTTATTCCCCGGTTTGATTTCAATTTGGAATGTATAGACAGACATCTCAAATTGCGGTCCAAGGTGAATGCCTGGCTTCAGGCCGGAAGTATTAGAGCTTTCTCGCTGGGCGCGGTATGATTTCTCGAGGGACGAGGGATGTCTCGTTGGTGCGATCAGCCGTAGGTGTGTAACGCCGTCGCGACGCTATTTTTGTCAACGTTCAACAGTCATCCGGGAGGGTCAAGGCGCGGAGAGACGTAGAGCTACCCTCTCGCGTGCAGCCGGAAAGCTGTGCGCTTCGTTGCGCTCGTGCAGCTTCGTTTTCGATTTCCGAGTACCCTCGGAAGTGTGACTATTTAACGTTCATTTAACGTTCTTTCTTCACGCGAACAAAATATCATCGGAATTGCTGACAATGGGATACAACTTTTATGCGACAATACTTTTATGCGACTTGAGAGATCAATCGTCATTATTCTTTGCGAAAGAAAATACTATTCGTCGTATTACGCATTTTACATGTCATCCAATGTCATCATTTAACGATTTCTTAATAACCTTTCTTAATAATACGGTATATGACCTATTGTAAGAATATTCGACATGCGCGATTCTGCGATGCGAGAAGGAGCAAACGCAAAAAAGGAAATATCTAAATAATTGATCGAAGAATATTTTCTAAATTTCGATATGTGTCTTTCCGTGCAGCCGCACACTCACATGTTTATCATCGTGCACGCACATGCCTTGCATTGCGTGCAGCGCACGATTTTGTAAATAGGACAGATTTAAGAGAGATGAGGGGAAGACCATTGATAAGATTATAATAAAATGGGTGAACAAAGCTTTCAATTTTATGTGAACTCTTTCGATTAGAAATAATTTAATTGTTGGCGGTTGATCTTTCAGAATGTGTGCCAAGAATAAAGTTGCGATGAACGATGCAACTGACAATGAATCGTATAAATTGCTAACGAATAGCGTAACGAATAGCTCTACTTAATAGCGCATGAATCGCAGAGGCGGATTTTGTTTAAAATTAAGTTGCAAAATTGTCTTTAACTAACAGCTGGACGTAAAGACATGATTTTTGTCTCTGTGATCAACATTTCAAATAAAAAATAAAAAATGCGCACAAATCATGTACAGTAATAAGATTCAATCTTTGTACAAAATCTCTCAACTTTCGATTGAAGAATCTTCGAATCGATTTGTATTATAGGATGTAGGATGACACGTGCGAACACGGCTTGAAAAAAAAGGAGAGAATTTTTGAACGAGGCATCTCCAGTTAGGGGAAATCAACTGGAGACGTACAGTCATTGAGGGGTACAATCCCTCTTGACATGAGATATTCCGAATCGGGATACCCAGTCGAGATGTCGCGGAAAGCTCGTCGCGCGGTCGTTCAACCCGCCCTTTGCCTGAGGCGGGTTACATTTTTGCTGTTAATTTTGAGAAAAAAGAGAAAAAATTTATGTCCCTCTGGTTATACCTATATGAAATGTATCTATACGTTTCTGCGGACGTAACACAAGAGCGTGATACTCTCAGCTACTAAGCTTCATTACCGCGTACTGATACTCAGTTTCACATCGTGTGAAAGCTTTTTGACAGGATCTAAAGTAAAACGGATGCTGACATATCCTGTCGGCGTGAAAATTATCCCACGTTACTCTTTATTCTTATTGTCGGCATACAAATTATCTTGTTGCGCGACTTAATTACTTTAATTCGTTATATATCCGCGACTTGGTTTTTAACATGGGTTTATTTGAATAATGGATTGTAATCGATAGATCGATCGACCACCATGATTGCACGCGTCATATCGTAGGTATCTTATTCTACGAAAACTTTTGTTTCGATAGTTGTAAAAGAGTTGTGAAAAAGATGCAACTTATTTGTCTCTTTTCTTCTGATTATAATCTTATAGAAACAAATATTGTTTAAAAAGTTGTGAAGTAAGCGGTAAGAGAAATTTTCAGGAAATGTAGAGAGAGATTCTTAAAAACAGTTTATCGCAAACCTTATCATTTACGGGAGAATGCAACAGAGCCAATGCAGAAGATTACATATTCTTTTTTAAATCTGTGATTTTATCAAACATTAAAATACCGAAATTATATTTACGTATAATACAATAACTCTATGGTTGACATTAATTAATCAATTGATTTCAACATTGATTTAAACATTCAATTTTTCGACTATATTTATCCCGATAACATCCCGTTGTTTTTCGTTATTGTACGGAAATATTTTGTGCGATTTATTTTCACATACGTGATTATATAAAATTGGATATCATGTGAATCTGAAAAATACAAACTATATACTTTGGCAAGATTTTGAAAGAATTACACAGGCAAAGATCTCCGCTAAGAGATCTCGTTTCTTTTTCGTCCCCTTTGTTCCAAGTATATCTGGGACCCCCTGCGAACATAAAGGCGTGGTCGTCTCAACCATAGGATGAGAGAAACCGCATCCGTCGCCGTACTAGATGAATATAGAAGAGACGAGGAGACATATATGCACTTGTAGACAAAAAAACATTATTTCTCTACGCAAACCTTGTGTCTTTATTCGCTCTTCTCAAATTTGATATTCTACATGATTTGTATAACGATAATTACGATAATAGTGTTCTCTGGAAACATCAAGAACATCTTGGAAACATATTTATTGTTACATGACGCGTACATATTTATTTAAAAAAGAGTTGCGTTTCTCTCTCTCTCTCTCTCTCTCTCTCTCTCTCTCTATGCAATCGCGTGCAATGTGCGAAACGAAAGTCTCGCATCGACCGATGGTATCAACTGGGATGCGACGCATTCCCAGAGACGATCTTTCGCTCGGTGATGAAATCCCAGAAGAATGACGGCGTCTACCGATACGTCGAGACGCGACGGCGCGTTCGTGCCTCCCGAAATAACTCCCGTGTATCCTGAATCTGAACAGGAACCACATACGTTAAACCGAGGAATCAAGGAACCAGTTGTTATGGGATTACAAAAATGAAAAAAAGATTCGATGCGAATGTGGCATTACAAGAAATATTTTGTGATATTGCTGGTTATTGATTAACATTAAACTTTAGTAGGTTCCAAACAGAAGAATTCTCAAGAGAAAATGCAAAAATTACTAATTGTAATTGTCTTTTCCTAACATAAGGAAGATAAATTGAGACGAAATGGTAAATCTACACTGAGAAAAAAATGCTGTTGAATCAACAGCATTAGTCTAATTATTATTAATGAAACGAAGATCTTGATTATTAAAACAAGAGCATGTTATACTGTTTCATTAATAATGTCATTGAATTAATAAAATTACTTCCAATTCATCTATGCGGTTGATTCAACATTTTGATTCAGTTTTTGATTCAGCATTTTTTTCTCAGTATAGAATTGATATATGCGCGATCGATGTATTTCAATTAAATTTAGATACTTCCGTGAACGTGTACTTCTTGTCGATGTCTTTAGCTTCCAAAGTAACTTCCTAAAACAGACAAGTATCTTTTGATGAAACGCAAAAGAGTTGGACAAATGTGAATATTTAAAATGAAAATTGAAACCGAAATTAGATTTTGGTTTCCATTTAAGATAGACATTTCGATCACAAAGGCATTTCGAACACAACGCATGTCGAATTTGCTTTATATAAAATCCGTGTGATTATTTAGATGGAAAGAGAGAGATGATAATAAATGCGTGGGTTGCTAATTAAAATTAAAATATTCCTTCCTTCTATTCCTTATATTCATCGTAACGTATCTAATAAGTAACGCTTTTCTATTTTTATTCCAAATTTTTAAATTTTGCCCAAAATTGTAAAAAATGTGATTTTTTGAAGCTTAAAAATGTCATACGATGCAACGAGTATGACTTGCAACAAATAAACTTCCAAATAACCATGTAAAATATGAAATTGAGGTCACTAGCGCTACAGAAAGATACTCCTATCTATTGGAGAGACATTTAGTACGCTAGATGAAGTCACTTTTCAACGGATCCATCCTGTACTTCGCAGAATAATTATCTCGTACTACATTTTTAATACTGAAAATTGAGTGAAATCAAATTATACGATGTTACATCGCGTAATAATATTAGCAAAGTTGGCTTATTTGCGACGTATTTATATTTCGAATAATTTGAATCTAGAATTGAACTATTCTGCGCATCGCATTTAATTTACACTTGACGGAAATCCAACAAGAAAGACTCTTCTCAAGATACAAGCGGTAAATAGTCAAATTGTTGATGCATCGACTTATTTAATCGATATTTATTTGTCGTTGATGATACGAGATGATACGAGAAGCAGTTTTCAAGAAAATGTCGCGGAAATCCCTACGCTTGCTATATTTGGCATTCCGAGTCATCCAGTAGTCACGCGAATCTAAAATTTTAGCGCGCATGTGTGTTTTGCCGCTATTGCTTTAAACTCGGACGCAAACTCCTTCATTGTGCCAGCAAATTCCATTGTACTACATAAACGCTGCTTACAATAATTTATAATTCTTTCAAATCAAAATTTTTATTTTTTCGAGAGAAATTAGAATTTTTTGTGTCGCAATAAAAATAAAAACAATGACAAAATTGTGCTTTGTATTTCAGTTCACAACTTCAAAACAAATTCAATCCAGAATCCAATCTATCGAGTTGTGTTGTTATCTTAACTCATAACTGTACTTTTGTATTTCAGTTCGTTACCGAATGTACTATAAAACAAGAGACTCGTCCAATTGAGGTGGGAGAGAGAAAAGATGAGATCGAGAGACTCGATTGTATACACTCCAGTGTCCCTTGGACCTGACACTGACGATGAGGAAACTTTAGTCAACGAGGAAGTTTACAAAAATGGTAATTATTAAAAAATTTATTTCAAAAATTCCTATATCGTATGTAAAAGTTTGGATATCTTGTTTCTTATTTATTAATAAACGTATTCTGTACGCCCATTCTTAACACGGGACATAAAAACTGTGGGTATAAGTATAGTTAATGTGAATTAGTAATTAGTAAATGACAAGATTCGAATACCATCAGAATTTGTTTATCTTATTTTACTTGGAAAAGAAATTACGCATAATATTTAAATAATTCTTATTGTTAGTTAGGAAAATCAATCGATTAGTCCAATAATAAAGATGTGTGTTTAAAGGCAAAGCAAAAATAACATGTGTACGAATGATACGTATATATCATTAAGCATTACTGATCGAGTCAAGCGGAAATTGAAAATGAGTGATTGAAAATCGAGAATGTCCGAACACGAGAAATTCTGACAATGAGTCAGAGCACCTACGCCACTTCCGAATTTGTATGCAAAGAGATCGTAATGTACACGTGGATATTGTACATGTGGGTGTAAGATGTACATGTAACTCTGAAAGAAGCATCCAATTCCATTTTTGGAAATACGCAATACGTCTACATACATAAGTTAATATTTAATAAGTTTAATATTTTTAATATTTCATCGTATGACGACAGTTATAAAGTTTTTCTTATTTCCACACATTCGGAGTAAATTCTATACATATATCTTATATATCCGTACTCGGAGAAGGAAAAAATTGTTCGAATGTATTTAACTATCTGTATATTTATTCGTTTGTCTTTTAATTATTATCGTAATACAAATATCGCATACAGTTTATATTTATTTGTCGGAAGAGCATCACAGGCAAATGTGACGACGATGCAATCAACGTAATTAACAACTGAAATAAATCATAATCATTATTCGGAAGCGGCTAAGTACCTTAAGTGCTAAGTATCTAAAATATGAAATAAATTCAAATATTTATATAACCAAATATTTATATCACATGCTACTATTTTTAGCAGACTTACTACATAGCGATTTTACAACAATTCGATAATCAAATTTTTTGATATTTTTTGATTAAAAATTCCTTTTATTATCCCTCCCAACGAGAAATAACGTAATTAATAACTTTCAGATTCGTTACAATCACGACATCGTTACGGATTACGTATATTTATTTCAGTGTATACGAGAGTACAAGTGCGCATGTGAAATGGTAATCAATCTTTTCTTGATGGTACACCAATCACAACCAACCAATTGCCGATCGAACGAGGCCGGTTTTAACTCTCTCCCTCTCCCCCCCCCCCTCTCTCTCTCTCTCTCTCTCTCTCTCTCTCTCTCTCCGTCTATGTCTATCTATTTATCCATCACACATTTCTTACAACGAAACGTTTTCTCATTTTTACTCTCAAAATACATGTGACGGATTCTGCGAAAAGTCTTTGAGGATTTAACGTGTCGTCGATTTAACATCTCTGACTGTTGAACGAGACAGGAAATGAATTGGCAGATAAGCGAACAATTGCCGGGAGAACGATAGAACGTAGGGCGAAACACTCCCCTCAAGAGAATAATCGTAAGACGTAAAGCGTACGTATACACGAGCTCTGATGCGTACGCACATGACGTATGTATTTCCGAACACGATACGCGCGCATGGCACGTGCACGCGCGCATGGCTATCTACGAGAGTACGAGCTCGCTCGTACTCGTATTCTGCTCTCGTATTCGTCCCGTCGCGTCGGTATATGAGTCGGTATATCACGATTCAAGTGTAGTCAGGCATTGAATGAAAGGATACGAACGAATGAATGAACCTTCTGGGGAGTAGTCGAGAATATCGCGGCGTAGTTCGAGTGGGCGAGGGCGAATGCGAGGATATTACTGAATTTGTGAATTTCTCTCGGTGTGCCTCTCTAACTAACATGAGAAAGAGACTGACTCACTTTGATAGAAGAGTTTAATGACACTTGGCAACAAAGAAAAAAAAAAGCATAGTAAAGGATGGTGACTCGTCGAAATTATTAAAATTATTTTCAAGATACCGACAACGCACGTGTGATAACGTTAGATAATAGTTTATGTATAAAGGCGTGGAATTTTCGCGAATCTCTTGCAAATGTTTAAAGATGATTATCGCCTCTTCTTTCACTGTCACCACAAATACATAAGTTTACGCATAAGATTCGAGGAAGAGAAGCAAGTCCGGGTCTCAATTCGACATATTAGACACGTGATGAGCATGTCTTGAATGTGAATCGGAATTGGCGCATTGGCGCATTCGTATCGGAACTACGTGAATAGCCAGTGATCTCTCATCATAATTGTCCTCGACGTTGTGGAGAGGGCACGTCGCGTCGTTCGCCGCGTGCTTACGTTATACAACGACAGACTTAATACGCGTTCGGTTGACCGGTGTGTGAATGTAACAGACCAGAGAGAAACCGGTATACGCCCCTCGCGCCTTTGCGCCCTCGCGCATCCCTACTGCTTGCTCGTTCTACACACGCGTAAAATCGCGCACACGTATGTAAGTGCAATTCGTATGTGAATGCATGTTAATACGTGGGCGAACAAGATACCCTGCGTTATTAGTCCGTTGATTCTCCGCGGTACGAGAAGATCCTCAAACTATCCTGCGCAGTTGTGCTAGTGAATAGCGAACGCTGGCACGAGAAACTCTTTACGAACAAAAATAGAGAAAAATTTATTATTAAGCTCTTTTATCGACGCATCTGTATCGATTATTTTTAATTTAACTTGGATAATTTGGAATTGGATAATTTATAAATAAAATTAATAATTTTTAATTAAAAAAAAAAAAACGATGCATCTATTTTGTAAATGTCAAATTTCTACCCGTGGAAATTTACAAAATTATAGATCTTTCTTTGATAAAATATTTATCTTTAATATCTATATATCTCTTCTTTATCAAATCTTCAATTCTCAGTTCCATTTTCCACTGATTCTAAGCTTGTAGAACCATTTCGATGAACGCTTCCTGAAAGAGGCATTTAGATTTAGGGAGAGAAAGAGAGGTGTCCAAGCAAGAGAGTACATTCCTCGGAATGTTTACCTGTTGAATGACGGGTTCAGAGAAATTTTTTCGTGTTCCCTTTCTATGATTAACCCTCTTCTGGAGAGGAAGAGATTATTCGACCGTTTTATTTCTTAGACCGTGAGTTAGGAATGTCAAATATATGTTTCTCAAGTCAAATTGCGTTTCTCAAGAATCGAGAAAATATATTAATTCAAATATATTTATAAGAAGAAAATTATTGTTTTATTAAAGTGTTGCGTATTAAAAATTATCTCGAAATTCTCTCTCTCCCTCTCTGTCACAGTGTATATACAACTGTATATACATTCTGCCAAGTGACTTTTTTCATTCAATTTTGATTCAATTAGCTTGGGATATATTAAATAGCTGTAACCAAAGATCTGATCATTTCAGATTATAATTTATAGGCTTTGGTAGCGAATAGCATGAAAATGGAAACGTGGAAATGACACGTGAAATTCTCTCAATGTATATACAGTTTATAATTTTCGCGGAAATCACATTATTAATATGAAATACATGGATCATTTGTCGACACGAAAGTTGGTGATTTAAACTGTTAACGTGCTAGTTCATGCAATTACGAGAATGAAACAATTTTATTATTTACCGGACAGCGGATTCATTAAGGTTGTGTATATAGCGATAAAGATGCGTAAAGAGATCGTAATATAAACTCCAAACAAACATATTATTACGTCCGCGGCGGTCCGCTGACGCTCTCTTAACGCGCGTTCCGCGAGAAAGCCGCGCTCGGCAATAAACAACGCCGTTTAATAAAATACGTATGTAGGCTTTATTCAAACTAATCAACAACAAGAATTTTGCGGACACACGTCTGTACGCCACGAGTCACCGCCGTACTTCGTAAACAACCGCTAAAACCGCTTCGCTTCTACTCCAAACGGCCGCAGAAGACTCGCGCGGGCATAACACTATGTTCCTCTTTGATAAGATATTCGTGAGTGAGTAAAGTTGAAGCGATAAAACGTACTTGAAAACATTTAATACGGATTTATCGCAAATCTGTGATGTGTCATGAAAAATCTGTCATGAAACAGTAGGTACCAGAAATGAAAAATTTTTTATTTCTATTTCCTCTTCTCTGTTTTTATTTCTAGAAACGAGAGAAATATAAAAGATTAAGATTGAAATTAAAGCTATTTCTTAGAAAAATGAATAATTTGTTATATTAATCAATATCTATATCTATAAAATTTAATACATACTATGTATGTATTAAAGTAAATGTATTAAAGATGTATTAAAATGTATGTCAATGATAGAAATTAAAGATGAACTTTTTGACTTTTTATAGTTATATATGATTATATGGTTATTTTTATGATTATCCACGACATTCGATTTTCATATTTATTATTAACACCATCGTGTTAAAAATATGGTAAACGTTCTCAGTGCAAGAGAAATCTCGTGGTTGCACCTAAGACGTTTATTAGTAAGTTATAAACGCATGGCTGATTTAATGCACCTGTTCGTCTGTTCATCCGTCGTGGTTGGTCGCTGCGATTTATAAACTTTCAAAATATAGCGCAAGAGGAGATAACGTTGACGATTACGTTTCTTCTTCTTTTTGTCGATGGATATATCTTTATCTGACCGCGATCTGACGCAAATTGACGATAATAATTGGTTATTATCGCTAGTTTGAATTATGAGAGAAATAATTATGTTGCAAACAATTATCGGGGACTTGAATTTGAATTCGTCACATTACGTTGCTTAATCATTTTCATTATTATTTAATCCGCAGTTATGACCGACGAGAACACGCGCATGTAATACGCGTGTTTTCGTCGGTCTTACAGGAAACACACAGTCGTGGGCGAGTAATCTTGTCACATCGTCTCCTATCGTGACGATTAGCGGAACGATTTAACGTTTAACGTTGCCCACACATCCAATTGTACCTAATATGCCAGTCGAGCTACAACTAACGCGAATAATTTTCGCTCTTGTAAAATACAGTTCAACATGACACATCGATCATTCTACATGTTCTATATCGTTGCAGATAAACCCAGAGATGATTTTTAAAAGCACGTAAGTAAAATTAAATGTGAAAACGCTATATCATACGCGGAACGTGAATTTCTAATTTCACAAAATTCACATTCTATATAAATTCACATTCTTCTACACATGTATAAATTATGTAAATTGTAGTATGAAAAATTGTTAAGAAGAAGCGAGTAGATTTTCTCATAAACGGTAAACACCGAACGTGAGATTGGTATTCCGATGATACATGTCGGTAAGATTCACCAAACGCGTGTTGTGCAGTGCCGCACGACGCAACGGTTCTTTTTGCTCTTGAGACCGAACCTCAAGATCCGTATAAGGTGTCCTCTTGCAACATACTACTTGTCGAAGCACCACGAGTCTTCTGTGCTTTACCACGATACGTACAACGTATCACCGTATTGTTGTGACGATTAGAAAAGTTTTATTCGAACTTGATTCCAAATCCAATTTTCCAATTAGTGCTTCGATTTCTGTATTACTGATCAAAGTTTCAAATTTATCTTTTGTTTTACAAATGTGGAGCATTCAGAAGTGATTTCCAAGCTAATCAATTTAATTTTATTAATTTTCAAGATTTCTCAAGTAGTCGCAGCGTTTGAAATATTCAAATCGCAATAACGTATAAGAAGACTATTATCTATCTTTGCGACTTACACTTGAAATGGCTCGGCTGCTTGGAGCAGCAATGCAAGAGCAAAGCGTGAACGAAGCGTGTGACGAATGGCCGAATTGTCGTCGTCGTCGTCGTCGTCGTCGTCGTCGTCGTCGTCGTCGTCGTCGTCGTTATTGTTTTTAATGCTTTCCTGCCGAGTCTGTCAAACGAGGTGCTCGTTTAATTACCGATGCTCATTTCAACGTAAGCCTCGCCTGTCTGGATCGCGCCACCGACGACCGACGATAGACGGTAGACTCGGGATCCCGGTCCGCCCACCCGCATCCGCTGCACTCTAGCCCACGTAGAAAGGTGCAACGCGATATACATCTATATACGTTCGCACGTCGACGAGCCGCAGAGTCAACTGCGTCGATTCGATAATTCTCATTCTGTGTTTTCCCGAATCTTGGTGAAAATATATCACGCTTGGTAAAAACAACGTTCGATGTCGCTCGATTTTGCGCATCAGAAAAAAAAATTTGTACAACGTTGACTAATTTTTATCATTGATATAACCGTTGATGTCCTGTTTGTCCTCACGAGCTTACTTTGTTCTCAAATATATTTTTTAAATATCTCGAGTGACCTGTTTTTCTTATCGCTCCAAAACATTCGTTTCTCGATCGAATAATTTTATTCGATCATTCATATTGTTGCTTATTTTGAATTTTGAAAATGGGCACTCTAGTTGTAACATATGTGACGGGATGTTCTTCCTCATTTTCAACGAATAAAATTAATACATTTTAATACCTACAATATAGGAAATTTATATTTTATCAGGATTCATGTGTGCGTTGTATTTAAATTAGTCATTACCGGCAATAATAATGTCGTAGTAAATATGATCTGATGATGTTTACTGGCTGATTATTACCGTTCCCCGATATAGACTTTTGGCGAATAAGAAATTGAAAAAAATCACTTGAAAAAATGCCACTCTAAATAATAATACTCTAAGTAATAAATCTCCTTTGCTCTATTAAACTTTTACTTTTGTTCTCTTTTTCTATTTTTAGATTTAGACAATTTTCGTTGCAAAGACAAAATTTGAAATGCAAATGCAAAATGACTTCCAAGTACAAAGTACATTTGAATAGAATTTTTCATAAAATCTTGGAATTTATCATTATATCTTTTTATGCGAATCGATGCGAATAAATAATAATTCTGACGTATAGAAAGCTAAGAAGGTTGATAAAACTGTAAAATCAATGCACGCAGCATATCGATTTCAACCTTTTAATTCGTCAAGTTCGCCAATTTCACTGAAATGAGAGGAGTAAATATTAAGAGGATAACGTTAAAAAGATAGACTATCTGAGAACGATACGATCACATGGCCATTTGGCGGCATTTACTCTCACTATCGCCAGTTAAATCAAAGATAGAATATCTTCCGTGAATGCACACTAACTTTCTTGATGTGTCTTTTCTCTTTCTTTGCTACAATCATCGAAGTCGTTTGGCATGATCCCTGGATGAGATTCCCGCGGACTTCCGATGACCTTCCGATGCAAAGAAAAAAAATTGTGGTGCGTACATCAAGATCATATATTAGGCTGGGATGTGAAAGTAGAAAGTAATATTTCGCAAGTATAAACGTTAAATGCGAACTTAGAGAGTACGAATGCACTTGTTGCACGAGGAACTTAAGGAAGCTCGTTGGGTATCCTTTCTATTAGGTATCCTATCTATTAGGTATACTATCTGTCGCGATCATCAGACTTATTTTAAATACGAACGAATACCACCTATCGACATACGTGAAAAATAAAATAATTTTCTTCTTTTCTTGCTCATTACATTTCATATCTTGTATATTAAAAAAATTAAAAAAGAAATAACGTCACAAACGAGAAATTTATCCTGTCTTTCAATTTCCCTCATGGTCCAGTTTTTCGCTTAACTTATTTCTTTTCTTTTGTACACGGAAAACGTTACATACATGACAAGTTTAATGATATCGATTGACAAAACGGCATGTTTTATCGCCTATCAGGAAGTAGTTTATATAGAAGTAAGAGTCATGTTTCCTATGTGTATAAGACGCGAGATCAGAAGAATCTCCGAATGCGGCTAGCGGACGCGCGTGCGCAGCTCCAGGATGAAAAATAAGGAAAAGGACGCAGCGACAGAGAGAGAGAGAGAGAGAGAGAGAGAGAGAGAGAAAGCTCGTTGTGAGAGAACGATCGTGAAGATCGGCAAAGTCGGAGCAGTCACGGCAAGCCATTGCGGCCACTAGCTCGATCAAGCCGGTGAATGCAGTGAACAGCAATGAACTAATCGGCCGCGGTCTGCCGGTGCCTGTCAGTGTTTGCCAGTGTCCGCCTTGCTGGCCAATCAGCCGAGCCAGACGGTAAGCGTCACGTGGGCGAACGGCCACCGCGCCGCGCTGAGCGCTCAGCCGCGTTGCACGTTGCGCGTTGCGCGTTGCGCGTTGCGCTGCGCTTCGTTGCTTCGTATTTTTTTACTTTGCTGTTTCGCGCATTCGCGCTGCGCTCAGCCAACTCAGGGCCACTCACGAGAGTGGGATAGTCGGTGCTGGTCAGTGTCAGTGCGTCGCGAACCTCGATCGCGCGTGCTTGCGCGCTCGTATGTTCGTTTAACGTTTTGCAGAGAAAAGTGAAAGAATTTGAAAAAAAAAAAAAAACAAACAGATAGAATAAAAGGAAGGTAGAAAAAAGAGGATGAGTGCGACGCGAGATACATCGAAAGTCTCAATAAAATTTCGTGGCTTTGCTATTAATCGTTGTGTATGCGCGCGAGGTATGATTCCATAGTAGCCGTGAGTAACCGTGAGTAACCGTGAGTAACCGCAAATCGACGAGATCGAGATCACTGAGATCACCGAGACCATCGAGACCATCGAGACCATCGAGACCATCGAGACCATCGAGACCCGTCAAGCCGTCAGGTGCACGCTCCGATTCTCCGTTAGTCGTACTACTATTTACCGATTTACTACTCACACAACTCGCTCAACTGCTCAACTGCTATTCCAGCTTATGGATATGTGTCACGTGATTCGAGTGTATTATTTTACTCGGTGCAATGTATCGTGCAATGTGTCGTGCAAGGATCTCTGTCGAATTAAAATCTGCACCTGAAAGAGAGTAAGAAAGAGACACTTGTACGGCAGAGAAGAGTGTGAAAAAGGAAAGAGAAAAGGAGCGACATGGCGCCCCCCGATAGATCGCCTCGCCCCAACTCCGGTCTTAGCCTCTCCGTACTCGGTAAGCGACTAAATATTTTATGCTTCACATTATTTTTCTTTTTTATATAGAATTTATTCCTAGTGTTATTCATTTGCAATTTACAACGTTAAAAGTTATTTGTGTCCTCGAATATTATTTACAATTAATCTTTTTAAAGATTGAAGATTCTTTAGAAAAAAAAAATGTATAAATATATAAAATATATAAATTTGCGTAAATATAATATATATGCGTAACATTACAAGTCTTATATTTTATATTTAGTTCGACTAGTATATTCTAAAAATAGCAAGTTTTCATTTTCAAATTTATCGTGGCATATATTTTCAAATGTTGTATATATGAAAGCTTTCACAAAATAAAAAGATCGCCTAAAGTATACTTTATTTTTAGAATTTAGAGTTAACATGTATATTTCTAGCGTTATAAAAAAGCATAGAGAGAGAGAGAGAGAGGGAGGGAGGGAGGGAGGGAGGAGAGAGAGAGAGAGAGAGAGAGAGAGAGAGAGAGAGAGAGAGAGAGAGAGAGAGAGAGAGAGAGAGAGAGAGAGAGAGAGAGAGCTTGGAATCTACTTGTTTCGTGTACAATGCAATTGATTTTCTAACACTCGCGTGTTGTCGGTTATTATTGAAGACGCGATTAAATTTTTCACGCAAAGTTTTCTTGGACATATCATGTTATAAAATAGAATCTGATAATGTAATATTTTCCGAAAAAGTTAGATTAATAACGCTTTTTGTATAAAATAATTAATCTTTTTGTGTACAATAAGTTAATGTAAACTTTTAGAAAAATCTATCTAGGAAAAATAGCTGGACAATATTGTGTATTATTTGATGTAATTTGATGACATAATAATGAAAGTTAATTCTCGAACGAAAGTAATAATCAATAATCATGCATCACCGAAAATGTCTGACGAAAATCTTCTTACGGAATAATAATAATTTTAAACTTTAGTTTAAACATTACCGGATTTGTCGCGATATGGAATAGAATGAGAATTAAAGTTGAGAAATTGACATTGATTGTGTGTTATAATATAAATCCATCCAAAGATTGTGGAACAATCTGAATTGAATGAATTTCCGTTTTTAAAGTGTTTTGTGTATCTACTATTGATGTGCGTGTATCTGTTCCTGGACAGATTCTCATGGGAGAAAATATTTTGAAAATAAACATCACGTTCGTCGAAGGCATCTGTATATTAAAAAATGTTTTAAAATTAGATATGCTGTCCAAGAGAACAAATATACCTAAGAAATAATAGATACAACGAAAATTGTTGCGTCAATGTTTTATATCATTTGAAACTAAGACTTGATTATATCGAAAGTTAAGATGATGGAGTTCCGATAATCATAATCAGTAGTATTTGATAAGTTTTCAAGAAGAAATCTCTCTTTCGAAAAAGAAAAAGGAACGCATATTTGCAATGACTAATTTGATATAATTTTCGTTGTAATAATTGGAAATAATTCTTTTTGGTCTGATGCGTTATCTCGATGAGATTCGTCATGATATAATTAGCATTTCGAGAGGAGATATTCCTATAGGAAGATAGGAAGGAAAAATGAGTTCTCGATGTCCACTTTATTATATTTAGCCGGTTAGACCACACAGAGGCACGCGTCAATGGTCGAGTCGCAGATAACACGCCGCTACTATCGGAAGACGGAATTAACTGTAGAGTGAAGCTAAGAAAAACTTTCTTGAAATTCAATGTACTTTCGGTTTATCACAGATATCCCTCTGACGCCGTATGATAAACGTTATTACTTGCATCGGAAATTATTTTTACGATTCCTTTAGATGCGAGGATGAGAAACGGGTGATGTCACAGTTTTAAAATTCAACTTTACATATATTGTTATGATCAGAAGATGTAACGTTTAGTATAGGTATATAAAAAAAATGTATAGTATATATACTAAAATTTCATCACGTGATCAAATGTACGAAAGAACTGGTTTAGATAAGTCAACATTTGTGTATTATTATTTTATCGTTATTTGAATAATCGCGCGCCTAAAATATATCTTGTGCGAATCAAGAAATTTAATTAAAATAATGTTATTGATATCATTTTTAAGAAAAAAAATGCTGTTAGTGTGTTAATTTCTAAATCGAATATCTTATAAATATGTATGTGATAATTGATATAAATCTCATGTAGAGCTTGAAACTGAACTTATACTCTACTCGTATCCAATTTATCTTTATAAAAAAAGAGAAATCTTTCTCATGTGATTCAAATGCATGTTTATTAAATTTATGGAAAAGATAGATTACATCCACTAATATTATTCCACGACAACCTGCAATAAGTCGTTACGAAATATAGACCCTGAATACAATAGCATCTAACTTTCTCTGTCACTTGCATCTCTAAAACATAGATATCTACCGAATGTATCGCATCGAAAATAGCTATAAATTTTTATTATTATATATCAATCTCTGTAACATAATAAATAAAAATTTTTAATATACACGCGCATATTAATATAAAGGGATATTTTTTTGGAATTTTTTGTAATTGTCATAATTAAGAAAATATACTCCCTCTCTCTCTCTCTCTCTCTCTCTCTCTCTCTCTCTCTCTCTCTCTCTCTGCCTGTTTATCCGTTTGTCTGTCTGTCCATCGGTCCATCCGTCCGTGTGTGTCTGTCACCTATTTTAGACATGTATATTATAACGAAAGCAACGATCACGTCATTAAGTAGGTCAACTGAAGTGGTTCTTTCGAGAGGTGTGCCTCGCGAAAAGAAACAGCACAGCTTCGAACCCGAATTTGCTAATATTCCAACATGACTCGCGCTTATAATTGTATCCTCATCACGCGTTACATTTTTGCGAAATGCGCACACCTGTTTACGCGATTCGTCAGGATGCAGATAAGGAAGGAAGAATAGAGTTTCTAGCTATACTATTATTTGAACGCTAATTCAAACGTGAAATATTTGCTTATTCAGTCAAATTGCCTCTTCGTGATGAACTGATGAATTTTCTTTTGAGGAAGAGATCTCTGGCAATCTGTGAATGTGTGCATTATCCGACTTACATATACGTGCGAAATAGGCCTTGAAAGAGATACACACGCGGTGATCTCATGGCGCTAGCTATGTGACTCACTTTCTCGTCGTATCGAAAACTTTACTTTTTGGGCCCGTTTGTAAATTAACTAAAAAAATTGTTTTCTCTTAGTATACATAGCTCTTACGTATAATACGTATAATCTTTCACATAAATCTTTCTATAAAAAAAAAGATTATTAATTATTAATTATTATACATTAAATGATATCATGCTCTTTTAATGGTGATAAGTAAATTAGAAAAGATATATTGAATATCAAACTTTCATAATGGGAGAAACTGCTTGATTCGTATTGATCAAATATTAATTTTTATACATTCATGCACCTTTTCTTCTGAAATGTTCCTGTCGACGACTGATGACCAATTGGCGTGCAATGACCAATATCTAACAAAATTGTTTTACATTCTTTCTCTCTCTCTCTCTCTCTCTCTCTCTCTCTCTCTCTCTCTCTCTCTCTCTCGCTTTTAACTCATACCGATCATTCCTTTCCAGATCTTTCTATGAGCTTTCATATCTAGCTTCTTAGAAAGTTTAAAAATACATCAATGAGACCAATATTGTATAATGTATTTGTGTGTAATCTATAACTATTATTTACAGTTCATTCAATGAAATATTTTATCGGCATATGATTATTTACGGAATATTGTGACGAAATGTGGTGTGTCGAAATTTATGCATGCTGTGGGCGGCTGTAAGTTGTAACGTGAGTGAATAGTACGCGAAATAGCAAGGCGGCGACCAGCAGTCTTACGATCAACGGATCATGTCTCGTCTGGCACGTTCATTCTAAGAACCAACAACCTCAATAACATACATGAACCAACAATCTATGGACATATATATTAATACGTACTCTCTGATTGATTCTTTGTATCGAAAGAGAGAAATTTATTTATGAGATTATTTGATTTATTTGAGAAAAATTTTTATCTCTTTTTCATTCGAACGTGTTTGGCAGAATCATATGAACCGTCACAGGGAAAATGGAACACAATTACTTACGATTACAGAATGATGTTCCTCAATTTAATGATAAGAGAAATTTAGTGATCACGATACCACTCTGCTATATTTCATAATAGATAAATTTAGAAATTAAAATACAAACAAACAGCGAGAATTATCATTACATTAGTAGTGCACCAGAAATGAATCGTGAAAAATGGGAAAGCTTTTGTACGTTGATGACGAGAGATATATAAAAAGTATCCGATATATAGTGAACGAAAAATAAAGGATGTTTTAATTTATACAAATAATTTTAGTAAAATTTGGTTGAAATAATTTCACCGTATATATTTAAAAATTCTCTTTTTTTCTCAAAGTTAAAAAACTAATATAGAAGAATTACAAAATGTAAAAAACCATCAAACACAATTTTTTTTGTCTATTGACTTCAATTTGTGATTTGATCTGAATTTCGTATTTATTACAAAAAACATACTTATCTAAAATTTGCAATCGAAGCGGACCTACATAAGACAACATCATTATCTGAAATAATATTTGTGTTTGTGAAGGCCATGTCTACGTTACGTGTATAAACGTTATGTGTAAACGAAACGACAGATTCAAGATTTGTTGAGGTTATGCTATTTGTAAATTAAAATAACTAATAAATAAATGAAAGTAAAATAACATGTGAAGATATAAGAATAATTTTAGCGCAGTCAAGTGTAAAAGAGTTTCCGCGTTGCCGAATGCATTGATAATTATAAGAACAAGATGTCACATATCACATGTCACATGTCATAACACATCAATTTTTTGGCATGAAAAAAAGTGCGACTAAATGATAAAAGCGAGCGTTTTCTTTATTTATTTAATCGTATCGTGAAATCCATAGATTTCCATTTATCTAATATGCGTTATCTAATATCAGTGATAGCATTGAAACCATATATTATTTTATAAATAAAAATAAGTAAATTCTAATCAAACAATACTTGGTATCGTAATGAAGAATAAAGAATAATCTAGCAAAAAACTCGGCATTGATAACTTTTCAATTTCGTTTTTCGTTAATTTTATTAATCACTTTGTTTTTGTTCTACCCTAGATTTACGATTTCTAGATTGACTCCAATACGGGATAACGTGCTACACGATTACATCTTTTTATATAAAAATTATATTTTAGATTTTATATGAAGCTCTTATACTTAATGTCTACTTCAGAGAAACACTACGATTTAGCAGTGTTACGATATTTAACGAGCATAATAATAATATTTCCCGTAGCCTCCCGGTATATCGAAGGTACCAGCAGGATTTAAATACGACAGGACTGTAGGCGAGCGCACCTCAGTAGAGTAACTTTCTCTTACTCTTCTGGCACCGAATAACGATTAATACACGTGACTCGTCGAAACCGAAACAACGACCGGGTAACTGCCATTCTCCGTCCAGTAGCCTTCATCTTTTACCGTTCTCGTATTATTATCGTACGAAATCTCTCGTCTGGGTCATCTTTTCTTTATATAATCAATATATCTTGACGTAGCTATATGTCTTTTTCCAAATATCATTAACTATGAGACAGATATATTTGAAGATAATTGAAATATTATAAGAATATATGGTAAAAGCAGATAAAAATTATAATATATTATTAATTGACAAGTTGTATCTGTTGAACGTTTTGAACCTAAAGATAAATTGATAGAAAAAAATAAAAATGACGCAAATATTTAAATCGCATTAAAATTGCTAGTAATTATCTATTATCGAACGGGGAAGAAATCGTGGAATTTCCAATACGGAACATTTCCGGACTTTCACTATATTTCCGATATAGTAAAATATTAACAAGATTTGTGGTGCTGAAATGTACGAAAACATAAGGAAAGAGAAAAGGCAGAGCGTGGAGAACGGAAGCGCGGAGACGCGGAGGAGCTGACCAGCCAGCCAGCCAGCCAGCTAGCCAGCCAGCCAGCCAGCCAGCCAGCCAGCCAGCCAGCCAGCCAGCCAGCCAGCCAGCCAGCCAGCCAGCCAGCCAGCCAGCCAGCCAGCCAGCCAGCCAGCCAGCCAGCCAGCCAGCCAGCCAGCCAGCCAGCCAGCCAGCCAGCAGCAGCAACAGCAGCAGCAGCAGGTGGTCCACGCGCGCGCGGTCGGTGGATGTCGTTTCGCTCTGTTCCACTTTATTTTCTCGCTTGGCTTGGAATGACTTTAATCGCCCCCGTTCTTGCTCCATTGGGGTCGGCTGACACGTCGTATGAACATGTCGTATTTCGTCGTCGTTTCGAGCAAAACGGATGAATGAATTCTTTCATTTAGACACATTCGACGCGATTGTCTCTTCGACACAGATCTCTTCGACAAACTCTTTAAGAATCGCCGCCAATGCGGGTTCTTCTATCCATACGAGAGAAACTCTATTGTGTAAAGAATTTTTAAAAAAAGAGAAATATTTGCACGGAAACTGTCGTGTTACAAAATCGTCGATGTTGCATCGTGAAAGATCGCGTTTCACTGGCGTTAGCAAAATCAATCGATCCAGTTTAACAATAGCGCATGGATAGCAAGAGGAAATAACTTTTGTACGCGTAATTTAAAGAAGATAAAATTACCGCTCTTGTTTAAACTTGAGATCATTGCGCACGAGTAGAATAAAAAGGGGAGAAAATACAGTACGTAGGAATTTATAAAAGTAAATAAATAAATAAAAATAAAGTAAATAAAAGTATGTGTGAAGTGTACATACGCGATACGTGATGTAGAAGAAACGTTAAATATAAATAATCACCGATCGTATTATAAAACGCGAGTCAATCCAGCCGATCGGATGTCGCTAGACAATCCTATCCATTAAATGTCGATTGGCATCTAAGTATCGAGGCGCGATTGACGCGAGGTTTGGCATGGCTTGGCAAGGTAAGGTAAGATAAGGCGAGGCGAGGCGAGGCGAGGCGAGGCGAGGCGAGGCGAGGCGAGGCGAGGCGAGGCGAGGCGAGGCGAGGCGAGGCGAGGCGAGGTGAGGCGAGGCGAGACGAGGAGAAGTGAGGTGAGACCAGGCAAGGCAAGATAGTGGAAACTGGACCCCGTACAGATGGGACGCGTGAGTCAGTAAAGCCTCCACCCGATGAGAAAACGACACCGATGCGCGAGTTTACGGTGGAAGCGAGGTCTCTGCGGCGCGCACCAGACTCAGTGCGTTGACCCAGCTTACGGTAACCCAGGCGATTCTCTGCCGTGCCGAGTTGCACCTGCCTCACGCAAAGTTACCGGCACGAGGGATCGTGCGACTTCCTTCTTTTCTCTTCTCTTCCCGTTTCCCTGTTCGCCATTTATCCATTGCTTTGTCCATTGGGGATTTAACTTTTCATACAATTATTTATCTACCTATCTTTCCATTTGTGTGTGTGTGTGTGTGTGTGTGTGTGTGTGTGTGTGTGTGTGTGTGTTTTGGGAATCCTCTTTCGTGTTTCTTGGAGATCGAGATCGTGTTCTTTGGACTGTATTTCCGCTTGTAACAAGCAAATGTATCGATGCGTATCTCTACGCATTCTTTTTTCGAATTAATTCGATTTTTCCCAAATTAATAGATTCTCGAACACGATCCGCACAGAGCGTACCATCTCGGATGATAAAACTAACGCATATGCGTGTACAAAGAAATTCTCGTGATCTTCAAATTAATCGAGCGAATATAACTCTGTAAAGCGTCGTTAAAAAGAGTTAAAAGGGTCACGATTGAGAGGAGTGCGCACCAGAAAATCTCTCGACCTTACTTTCTACAATAGAATGCCTCGAGTACATGGCGCCTTGGATTCATGCTGTCCAATTTATTTATGCGTTACGCGTGATAAACGAGCGTCGCTACTTGGACACACGAACGAGAGTGTCTCTTCGCTAACCGACATACCAAAGTTCCGAGATACCGAGATATCGAAATACCAAGGTTTCGCGGGCCGTTTGCTCGTGACAGATAAATCTATCGTCAAACGGTTGTTGTCTTCTTCTAAAGTGGCGCGTTGGCTCGATTCGATTCGATTTGAAAGCTGCACTCGTCGCCAGATTACATTTTACATATTACTGTCTTGTTCACTTTACTAACTTTTACCTTTTGTATCTCGATAGAAAGTCTGGGACGACTAAAGTTCCCAGAGTTGAACCGTTGAATTGTATACGTATAATTGTCACATTATCGACGAAGATAAAAGTGAAAATAAAAATGAAATGACTGTGCTCGTTCTTTCTAGATCTAGCGCAGATACGAGCGTTGGTCGAGTCGACGGGGATGCTAGGCGGATCTACGTGTCCATCCTGCGAAATGCCATTCGACAAAGGCAAGAAACGTCGCCTGATCGACTCCTGCGGCCACGAGCGTTGCTATTCCTGCTTGTTTCGTAGCGAAGTCTGTCCGCTCTGCCTGCGTGGTTACGATCTCAACAATGACGACGGATTGGAAGAATCGTCTCTCAGGGATGTTTCTTCGACTCCGCTGCCCACCTTCGCGCTCACGGATGGTTGGCTCGATGAATCATCAACGGTAAATTCTCTCTGTGGCAGCCCCAGGCTACGCACTAAGATTACCACGAGGACTAATCTGCCGTCGCGTGTCATACACGTAAGCATACATTGCGTTACATGAGGAAAAGAAGAAGAACACATCGGAGATTTTTGCTTTTCTTTCGCTTCTCAAGGGTATCAGGTTGCAGAACAAACGTTTCTTATCACAAACGCATTTATGGAAAAGGGGAAGAGGAGAGAATGTTAGCAAGAGAAAGCAAATTTTCTTCTTTTTTTTCTCTTTATTACATTCGATTGCAGGAATCCATTGGTACCATGCGCAATCTTACTCATCGTTTATTATTTTCAGCAGCGCAGCGGGGCAGAAAATCTCTCGTTGATAACAATAGCTAAAAACTTGAAAAGCAAAGCATCGATACACGCAGATTCTTCTGTCTCTCAAGATCGACAGAAACTTAAAATGACGCAAAGTACGTCGAAGCGTACGATCGAATCTATTTCTCTCTCTCTCTCTCTCTCTCTCTCTCTCTCTCTCTCTCTCTCTCTCTCGTTAAAATACATATTAAACGTAACGAATGTAAAATCGCTGCCGACAGGTTGTCCTACACCACCGAACCAACGAAGAAGATTTTTCCTCAACCCGAAAGTACTAAGAAGTTCCGTCCAGAGATCTTCGAGACATACTACATCTTCGCCCGAACCAATTGCAAATGATAATCCTTCTGCCTTATCAGGTATAATCTTAAATCGACTATAAATTCGTGCTTCTCTTTTCTCGAAGAGAAAAATTTATCAAGTCGTATGGAATATTTTGACAACATCAAAATTCACACATACACGCATAGCTTGGATGACTTCGTCCTTGGAAAGAAAAGCGAGATGGCCCGGCGTTGTTTTGGGAAAAATCAAGTCTTTGTGGAGCAACAGTCAAGGCACAGCTAACGACGGGTTGAATCAGCTTATTGGCTCGTCGAATAAAGTTGCAGGCAGGAGGAGTTTTTAAAATTCGATGTTGTATCACTATTTCGAAACATGTCTGACATGCTTATAGTTTGCAAATGAATGTAGGAGAATCTTGAGAATTGTAAATATCTTCTTTCAATGATAACACTTATTTTTCTTTGGTAGTGTCTCTTTTTAAAAGCATGACACACAGTTTGTAATAATTTTTTATTATATAATTATACCATTATTTTTAATTTTATTACATCATTGCATTTATCAGAAATATATCGAATTACATCTATCTCTCTGTCTTCTTATTAAACTAAACGAAACAATCTTTTGTAAACGTCTCCGCATTTTTTAGCGTCATTGATAATTTCCAAATTCAATCAACTCTGGCATTTATTCACTTGGTAAAATTTCTTCATTTTTAACATTATGTGAAAAATATTTAAAAAAATATAAAAATATAAAGTATAAAAATTTTTAAATAAAAATTTGAATCAATAGGATGCATAATGTCTCAATAAATAATGCGAATCTTTGAATACATTCTATCTTTGCAGTGATCGATATCACATGTCTGGATTTAGCATTTTTCAAGTTTGATTAAATATTGCAAGTAGTGCATATAAACGGATATGTTTAAACGGACAGATTGAAAATAATCATTGTAGCAAAATATTTCCGAATGTAAATATTTTGTCCAACAATAATATTTAATATTTGCAACGTTGCAATTTTTGAGTTTGCTTCAAGAGATGCCATTTGGGAATGGCAGCTTAAACAATATATTCGCCTAGATGTATGTTTACAATTAGTGGAGTGTGATTTTCCCATTTTGCTCGTTGATTTTTGGACTCACGGCACGAAATACTTGTTGCGGATTAGCATGGATCTATCTGAATTTGTGGATTACACATCATTTCTTCTATATTTATGCATTGCCTAATAATTTCTTCACAGATGATGAGGGTGGTTGCGTGAAACCACTGCCTTCGAAAACTAGAAAATCATCACAATCGGATCTGTACATGAGGCTGGGTTTGCTATTGGGATCCAATCGAGCAAGCGCAAGCGTGGAATCAGCAGGTGCGTGTCCGTCACGAGTTTCGATACAAGGACATGACAGCTCCGCGGCCTCTTTCAGCAGCTTGACCAGCTTTGAAACACAGACATTGGCTTCGACGAATACGAGCCCAGTATCGACATTAACGGGTACATCGAGCGAAGCGGAAGCCGCGGCAGCACTACGATGTCCCATCAAGCCAAAAATCAAGACCAAGGGGAAGACCAAATCCAGAGATTGCGACAGCGCTGGCAGCCTAGCATCTATTTCCACATCGTTATCCGCGTCCACGTCAATGTCTATGTCTATGTCTGTCTCCGTGTCAGGTCTCTCAAATGGTAGTTCCAGTCCGCTCGCGCCCAGAAGATATCTCGCCAACACCGCGCAAGCCAGTCAATCCCACAATCAAACTGACGATCTCAGTCAATTGAAGAACAGACGATTCTGTGCCCGAAAATCAGCAAGAGCTGGCAATATTAAAGGTCCCATGGATGCTAAATGTAATATCTGTTCTTTATATTCCAACCCTAATGTATTCAAATGTGTAATGAAATGAAGGTTCATTACACATATGTGTAATGTAATGAAGGTTCATTATACGTTTTTGTTTTAGTACGTTTCATTCAGCATCATACGACGCAATTGAATCTGAAGCCACTGTTCTTCGAAGTACCGTTACTAGAAGAAGATCCACTTTTCGCAGGACGACAGTGGTTGTTACATGAATTAGAATCCCTGATCAATGGTTCTAGCCCTGGCATCTTGATTTCCGGATCACCAGGTACAGGGAAAACTGCGCTCGTTCTACAATTGGTAGAACATAGTTGTTTCGGAAGAAGGAAAGAACAGCCAAGACCAGCGGAAGTAAGCGAGGAATGCGACGAAAGGGAGAAACAGAATACTAACGCGACTCTGCAAGCTAACATTCGGCATACTAACGAAAAGGTACGGATATTGACATTTATTCCAATGTCATTTCTCACCTTTATAGGAAAGATACAAATCTCTTTCTCTCTCTCTCTCTCTCTCTCTCTCTCTCTCTCTCTCTCTCTCTCTCTCTCTCTCAATTATATCAAATTGTAGGTCCGTGAATTGGCGTCACACGTTGTAGCTTATCACTTTTGCCAAGCTGACAACAACAGTACCTGCCTAGTCCCAGATTTAATTCACTCACTGGCGGCACAACTTTGCCAGGCTCCTCAATTGATCTCATATAGAGAATACCTTTTGTCCGAACCCCATCTTCAAGGCTCGTTATCGCAAAGGGAATGCACCGTCAACCCAGATCTTGCGCTTTCGAGAGGTATCATCGAGCCTCTTTTGACTCTGAAGAAAGCCAATAGATTATCAGCTTCGAATGTGGTAGGTAATCGAAATCAATTAGCATATTATCGTCTTGCGATTACGATTATTTTTTAATTAGGGAATAAACGTTCGATGAAATGTTATGTTAGGTTGTGAACATCGCTTGGTATATTCATTTCCAGATAATATTAATTGACGCCGTTTGCGAAGCAGAATATCACAGACCGGACAGAGGCGATACTATAGCTTCTTTCCTAACTAGACATGCACCTAACATTCCCAATTGGTTAAAGATTGTTTGCACAGTTAGAACGCAATTGCTGGACTGTGCGAAACAATTACCATATACGAGAATTTCGTTAGATAAGACTACAAACGATGCGATTGGTAACAGCATTGCGAAGGATTTGTCCGATTACATTGGTTATAGATTAGCGCAGAGTCCTTCTATCCAGTCAAATGTAGCTGCATCGATAAATGGCAAAACAGAATCATCATGTAACGCGAATCAAGCAAGATTTTCTTCACATTTACTTGCACTAGCTAGAGGTAGTTTTCTCTTTGCCAAATTGACGCTTGATCTCATCGAGAGTGGACATTTAGTCGCTAAATCTGCAAGTTATAAGGTATACGATCATATTTTCTAATGTAATTTTTAACGAGAGACAATCGCGATTATACACGATTCGCGACTTGCTTTGACAACGTTACAAACAGATGTCGAAAAAAATTTAATGAATTTTTAATCTCCTAGGTATTACCGGTTTCTCTCGCACAGATTTTCCAATTACATTTTAATTTGAGATTTCCTACGGCAACATCGTTTGACAAAGTACAACCTCTTCTAGCCGTTTGTCTGGCAGCTTTGTATCCACTGACTCTACCCGAAATTTTCTATTCCGTCAATTCTTTAAATATAGATCACTTTGTTTCATGGGACGACTTTTTACAGAGATTTAACGTAAGTATACTAAACAAATATAACAATATACATATAACTATGCATTATAACAAATATTTTTAAACGAATTGTGTAATTTTTTCACTCTTCTTTTCTCTCTGCTCCCAGTCTTTCATAGTGATGTTATGAGAACAATGTAAGTCGCGATAATTTAATATTTAAAATACATTCCCGTTTTATACATACATGCGTGTACGCGCGTGTTTGTGTGTGTGTAAAGTATAATTGAAACAAGAAAAAGAATAATTATTTCATTATGAACTGGCAAATATATTTACTTATATAATTACTTACATAATTATTTATATAATTACTTGTTGAAATATGTATGATTTGACAATTAATTATATCTTTGAATTACAAATTACAATGCTACATAATGTTAATTCTCGCAATCTATCCATCAATTTAATATAACGGTACCTTCTTTTCTTATCAGATGCTCTCTGGCTTTCTCGTGAAACGTTTAGACAATACATACATGTTCTTTCACCCATCGTTCAGAGAATGGTTGATGAGAAGAGATGAAGGAGAAGCAACAAAGTTTCTATGTGACTATAGACTCGGTCACGCAGCGATAGCGTTCCGACTATCTCGTTTTCAAGCGCCATTGGATGGTGACAAAGCTTTAGAATTAGGCCATCATGTGTTAAAAGCACATGTTTACAGAGGCGTGGCTCCATGTTGGCCTTCGCGCGATTTACAAGTAAATTGTGTACAATCAGCACGATATATATATAATTAATCATAGATAATTAATCATAGAAACGTATATTAATCAAATGTCATTCGTTTTCAGGCCATTTGGCTGACTTTAGCGACAGATTGCATCTCCACTGCGTTGTGCACGCTTCGGAACATTTACAGTCCAAATGTCAAAGTATCGCGATTGCTCCTGCTGGCAGGTGCATCACCGAATCACATTACCGAGTATTTGGGTAATGCACCGGCTTTATGCATGTATGCGCACGAAGGTTCCGTCGAGATGGTATCGCTTCTTCTTGAGTTTGGCGCCGATGTTGAACTGACTAATAGTCAAGGTTGTACCGCGCTATCATTAGCAGCTGCTCGAGGACATTGTGACGTAGTGAGAAGGTAGACTCATTGTGTGAATCAATACATATCTCTTAAACAAGTTGTAATCTCACTTTCTCTCTCTCTCTCCCCCTCTCTCTCAAACAAATCATTCATGTATTTGATTAGACTGGCCGCCGCTGGTGCTTCGTTGGGACATGTAGATACTGCAGGCCAATGTCCTTTGGTGCACGCGGCCAGACACGGAAGACTATCCGTGGTTGGATATCTTCTCGCTTGCGATTGGGTACCAGCCAGTGAAAACAAAGCAGAAAATGACGCTTTGGAAATAGGCAGAGAAGAGGCCGCCCAACAAGCTGTTGTCGCGGCTGCATCACAAGGTCATGAAGCGGTCGTGGAATACCTTTTAGATATGGCCGAGGTAATCGTAGATCGTCCCGATACACTAATAGGCGAAACTGCTCTGACGATCGCCGCTGCAAACGGCTCGACTGCAACAGTGGCTGCACTTTTGGCCCGTGGCGCTAATCCTACAGCTGTAAACGCGAAAGGTCTTTCTCCTCTTATGCTCGCCGCCAGAGAAGGGCATTGGGGTACTGCCGAACGTCTCCTGCAAGGTTCGCATCTCTTCTTTCTTCGGAATATACTTCTAAGATTGTCATGTTGTTATTCACTTGTATTCGCAATCAGAGAGAGAGAGAGAGAGAGAGAGAGAGAGAGAGAGAGAGAGAGAGAGAGAGAGATTGTACATTTGTTGAATTATTTCGCAGGAGATATATCCATCAACACGGATACTGTATCGCTTTTAGAACAACGCGATCTCGTTGGTCGTACCGCTTTGATGTTGGCCGCTTCCGAAGGTCATACCAATCTGCTTGAATTATTGCTCGATAAGGGCTCAATCCTAGAAACAAAGGACAAGGAGGGACTCACCGCTCTCGGTTGGGCTTGCGTTAGAGGACGCGTAACCGCCGTACAAATGTTACTCGACCGTGGCTCGAATGTCGGTACAAACGATAACTCTGGTAGAACTCCTTTGGATTTGGCTGCATTCCAGGTAAATTCTCGTGTACGCAACTAGCATATCATGTATCTCAAGTACCTTCGCGATCTGATATTTATAAAATATGTATAGGGTAATCCAAAACTAGTACAATTATTACTCGAGAAGGGAGCCGCGGTGGAACACGTTGATCTTCATGGCATGCGACCTTTGGATCGAGCTATCGGATGTCGAAATATACTAGTAGTTCAATGCTTTTTACGTCGTGGCGCTAAACTAGGTCCCGCCACATGGGCCATGGCAGCAGGAAAACCAGACGTCTTAATCATCTTATTAAATAAGCTCTTAGAGGATGGCAATGTTTTATATCGAAAGAACAGATTGAAGGAAGCGTCACATCGATACGCGTACGCTCTTAGGAAATTTCCAATTTCACCGGAAGAAGATTGTCAAGGACAGGAACAAGGTCATATGATTCTGCAGCTTCAAACTTTTACACAGCTTCGCTTGAATTTTCTTCTAAATCTGAGCCGATGTAAACGCAAGATGAACGTTAGTAATTTATTATTGCGTATGAATATAAATGCGAACTGTAATAAATTTACGCTATTTTTACATCGATAACGTGAGACATGATTCTTTGACAGGAATGCACCGAAGCTGTTGAACTCGCTGACGAGGCTCTCAGCATCCGACCCGTTTCTTACGAAGCATTTTATGCTAGAGCTAAAGCGCGTGTAGACTTACGCATGTTCGAAGACGCTTTATCGGATGTTCAAGAGGCTCTCCAAAATGCTCCAGCTCACAACAGACAAGATCGCAGGGTACTTGCATCTTTGAAAGATGAGATTATCTCTCGAATCGATGGTGCGGAGATCAATAAAGAACATGATGATTACATCACTAAATCTCGTCTTCGGGCGTCAGTAGACACTCTTACTGAACTGTAATGATATTTGATTAACACTCGAATAAGTTAAAATTATATAAATCGATTCAAGGCCGAATTTAGAAGACGAACGAACAAAGCTTAACTTGAATTTTCCTAAATATCTAAACAAATGAATAGAAATCTCACACTACATCTGTTGTGCAACATCTGTTATTAAATAGTAGCGAAAATGCATTGAAGTCAAAAAGCATATCTATAGCCAATATTATAATTTTCCAGTATAGCCAAAAAATGAAAAATCGAGAATATAATATTGTTGAACAATTCGCGCAGATTCGTATTGATAAATATTCATAGTTCGTTTATCTATTATCAATGTTTTGAAATATGTTTTATTGCACACACACACACACACACACACACACACACACACGCGCGCGCGCGCGCGCGCGGTGTGTGCAACTTTTTATACATTTTATATACTTATGTGTATGTATATGTTTACATATACATACATACATACATGTGATCGTTTATTATTCCAGTCTGGTAATTGGTTTTAGAGAGCATCATTTTAATTTAAAGAAAAACTATTTAATTGTGTTTTTATCAGTATTTTATATTGCTAGAAATGTAATCGTAGCGCAATATTTTTTAATGTATTAAATGCATAATTATGTACAATCAAGTACATTACAAAATTTTTCAGTTATATGCTGAATATACTGAACAATTACAAAAATCTTCAACTCGGACAAAAAAATATCAGATTCATTTCTAATAAAATGTAAAAAGCTCTTTTTAATGTTCAACTTGGCAGAAATATTTATCATGCTGTATCTTGCCATATGTATACAAGATGATTCAAAATTAATGCGACAAGTGCTAAATCAATTTTAGCGCGTATTTCGAATTAGACATTATCTTTGAATATTAAATTATATTTAAATTTATTTTCATTATTAAAGTGATATTAACTTTTTACTTACAATTGTAAGTCAAAGTCAATATCACTTTAATAATGAACACTAAACAACATTCTTCATTCGACATGGGCCTATAATAGAAGCATCTTGTATATATGTATTCGTGTATACAAAATATCGAATCATACTGCCTACATTCGAAGAAATCATTTACATAGGATTACTCTACTCGCAAAATATATAATGCTCATGTCTAACGAGCTTGATCGAAGAGTGTATAGCTCCATTATACGAGCGTTCCAGGCATGAAAACAATTATGTTGAATGTTATTGACTCCATCATAACAAACAAAGGTGTCAAATAAACTAACTTTTTATTAAGATGGATTTTTTTACTTCCATACTTCGATATATCTAAGAAGATTACACAAAGTTTCAAGTATCGATAATACAGCAGATATACCCCGAGTTATTTAGTTACAAATACACGAGCATATTGACTGACATTATATTCGTAAAAAGATAAAATAATACGAGCAATATAAAATTATATAAAATATCATCTAACATTGTTGCAATATTATTATTACTATTATAACTATAAAATAACTTTAGTAGATCTTGTAAAATTATTAGTGAAAGAAAGTGCGAGTGTGTAAATAACGAGATATAAATTGAGCTTTGCGTCGACATTTAACTGTAAAATTTAAAATATAAAATTTGGTCTCAAATAAGCCAGACACCAATGCGCTGGTAATTAAAGTTACAATAAGTACACTTCAATTCAATTAGATATAGATATTATGTTTCATATATATATGTCATAATATATGTACATCACTTAAAAATAACAGCGCCAATAAACTTAATGCCATATACTT
Source organism: Pogonomyrmex barbatus (assembly GCF_055798465.1). Taxonomy (NCBI): domain Eukaryota; kingdom Metazoa; phylum Arthropoda; class Insecta; order Hymenoptera; family Formicidae; genus Pogonomyrmex; species Pogonomyrmex barbatus. The sequence goes on from NW_028297127.1 coordinate 22,451,913, forward strand.
CGTATAAATGAAGCGCTGTTAGTAATAAGATTTTTTTTCCATTTTTTTCTTTTTAAGCATTTAATATATTTAATATACAGAAAAATATTGCATTTTTGACATATATGTGGTAGAAAATAATTTTTCCAACTATACACGTGTTGAATATTTTTCTATTTCCACTTGTATATTTGTGTATTTCCACTTGATAACAATCGATATCATTTCAATATCATTTTGTAGGATGGATGATTTTATATTTATTATGTTCCTTTGAGAGACAAATAAATTCTTTATAAATCAGCTGATAATTAATAATGAATAAAAGTAGTAAAAGTACAGAGAATGAAATATGACTAGTTCTTCAATTGAAGAGATTTGTTGTATATATATATATATATATATATATATATATATATATATATATATATATAAAATGTATATGTATATACAAAAATTGTATACAGCATTCTACCTCAAAAATTAACGATTTGTGCTGAATTCATAAGATATAATTTTGTTTTATTCATGCTATACAACTGTAGTGATTGTAATGAAATTTATCGTAATCATTTTTCTTTTAATGATACAAATTTCAGAAGATTTCTTTTTAATAAATTATGCAACAAGTATTATGTAACGCAATACTATATAATATCTACGTATACTTTAAGTATATAGTGTACTATATATACTTGGTTATATCATACAACTGCTATTACCGTGAAAAAAGATTTCATTAATAAAATAAAGATATTGGAAAGAGTAATATTCGTATCACCTCCTAGTAAGAATCAACAAGATTGTACAAAAAAATAATGAAAATATTACGTATTACACACAAATATTATTCGAAAAATAAACGAGTTTTCGGGGAAAATTTTTCTTACTTTTTTCAAGAAATTTTTTCAGAAAGCTTGTATGGAAAGTGCAACGATACTTTTATAAAACTAAAAGTTTCTTAAGGATTGTCGCAAATGTTATATCATTAACATTCCAAAGTCCTTAATTATGATATTGCCATCTTAATACATAAGATCCAAGATGATAAATTTTCGTCAAATCGACATTCAAAATTGAAATCCGTTAGATCGCTGACGACACAGTAAAGAAAACGGCCTGAGTAGCGGCAATTTAAATGTGCATATTGCGCATTATAATTAGACACGATCTTACAGATCTTTATTATTGGAGCATCCATATGAGTACTACTGTGCCTTATACGTATCTTTATTTTGATAGCCTTGAACGTATCCGGATGTGTCTGGTATATCTTTGCGACCTGCTATGCCTTTACCTTTTCCTGTCTCATCGAAACGCTGTTTGTGAGAGCCGGTATATTTACTGACATCGGTAAGTCTGTCAACCGTCGACGCTGCTTTTCCAGCCTGTAAATCATAATGAGATTATATACGCAAAATGCGTGACAAGACATCGTTGACATCCACCATGTATTAGACGATGAATCACGCGATAAGCTGTACCATCGTATAAACACACAAATAAATGAAATTAACGATAAAACTGAATAAATAATAAATTTGATATGCACGTACTCCGCTAACGCCAGCGGTAACCCCAGGTGGCCCACAATTGGACATTTTCTTTTTTATTTCCGCTAATTCCACTTTTTTACTTTTGGTCAATTCTTCGAGAAATATTTTGTACTGTTCAATACCAAGCTTTGTAGACCTGTTATCGATAAAAAGAGATAGAGAAATGTGAAAATGAATATCCCAGACAGTCAAGTTTATTGAGAGAAGAATCTTTACTTAAGTATTAAGTATTAAAAAACATACATACTTGTGCTTCTTAAAGTAAATTCCCGTGTCTGTGGTAGTAATTTTCTTTCCATCTATTACCTTGGCTTGCTTCATCCATTTGTCACTTTGACTTAACGTAATCAGTTTGCCATCGCTCTTTGGATCGCCGAATTTGGAGAATGCTTTAAAACTCGCTAAAAAACTGCCGGGTTCAGTACTACCAGGACTACTCGGTGTCGAACTCGTTGTATCATCTTCCATCTTCAAATTTGTTACCTCGTTCGTAACCGAAGCCGTGACGTCGTTGGGAATCTCATTTTTTTCAGCGTCGGTATCGCCCTTCTCCGCTTGCATTGTAATCACTGAAACAAACATAGTTGGCATTTACTCGATCGAAATTAATAAAAATTGTCACAGCACAAACGCAACATCTACTACAAATATTTTGATGATACGATAATCGATAGGATGGTAAATAGTTGAAAAGAGATTATTTTTTATTACTTGCAGTTTTTCACAGGTCATATATATAGCTATTTTCTTTCTTTAAGAGAGGCAAGTTTTTACTCGTACGTAAAGATATACGTTATTCGTCTTTTGTCTGTCACCGGACAATAACAATGTAATCGATGCCCAACAAATAGTTCATTGCCAACTGTTGCGCTCTCATTCATTATACACGAGTTCTTTCGAGCTTAGTAGCGTGTAGTATTACTGAACGATGACATCACGATCGAAATACACAAGTCTCATCGAGCGGTGTAGTACTAGCGATTAGCGATACATGATAGCTTTTGGTAATATTTATCGCTAAAGCTCTCATGATAAAATTTTGCCGCGTCTAGATTAAATTTCTTTCAGTGATATCTGTCAATGGCATCGGTGGCTATTTATCTAATATTTATCCGCAGCTATTTATCTGCAAGATCGATTAAAAGATTTTCTCCAGATTCGTTGACGAATCGATAATAACGAAGACGAGGCGCGACTAATGCCCTATTATTATATTTTCTTAGGTCTCTTGTATGACTTGTATGACATGGTACAACGGATCGAATTATCTGTACAGATTTTATATTTAATTGTTACTCTATTTTACAATCTTAATGCTATATGTAATTGCCGATAAAAATTACAAACAGAGATTATTATATACAAGTACACAGGATATACAAAAAAATCTCGTTTTGTTACTTAATCAAAATGAGATTTGTTAATTGTAAATTACGAACGCAAATTCAAGACTAGTGCACAATAAACAATAATGCAAATAATAGCGCACAATAAATATTAATACAAAATTCGATCGCCTCAAATTGTCTCTCGAGTTATTCACTTGTATCACATACTAATTTTATATATTTTATATATATTATATATTTTTGTAAACATTTTATATATTAAAATCTCATAAGTATTAATAATGTAGTTTCTCTAGAATAATTCTAGTTTCTAAATTCGTTCAAGTCTAAAACACGGAGAAGTAAAGGTTGCGAAACAAATTGTGAATATTTAACAGACGTGTGTAAAATAAAAAATGTTGGAGATGTGCGCGTAAATGTGTGTCAAAATAATAAGAGATAGTGTGTGAGAAACTCTTCCGCTGCCGCGGGCATAACGTTATTTCACGCCTATAAATAGAGATTACGAGTGTCGCGCACACGTTAACGCAATTAGCGTCATCGGTGTATGTCAATGTGGTACCGATTGAGTGATATCCTCCTCGCGATCAGACGAGGCGTTAGGTGTCAAAGGTGTTCCCCTCCTATTGTCGCATCCCTCCATTGTTGTGTTCGACGTGCGTTTGTGTTTATTTGAATAATTTTGATCGCAAATAATACCGTAGCTATGTTATCTCTATCTAGCTCGGGGCCCGATCGAAAGAATCGACTCACCAGACCTGTTAGCTTGTTAACCCGTTAACTACGAGGGGAGAAATAACGATGCGACGTTCCCCGTTCAAGTTTTTAGGTCAGCGGGGTGCGCGTAGATGCACGTTAATTCCGTTGCTGTCACGGAGCGAGATGAACGGTGACCGAGAGACCGAGAGAGATCTCTCTCGAGCTCGCGAGGAAGAAGCTCACCGCGACCGCTCACCAAGTTCGGTTCGGTTCGGTTCGATTCGATGGTGCTCGGTGGATCGCGATGAGTCCGCGAGCGATGACACCACGATTTCGTCGATTTCCGCTTTCGTAACTCGGGGAAAAAAAAGCAAAGCACAAATCCAAGAGCGGACGTATGCAACGCGCGCGCGGATTGCGTATAGGCGTAGAGGCGTAGAAAACTCGGCGTGCGCGTCGCGACGTGCCGACAGGCGCGCATGTATTCTATCGATCTTCTCGTCCCAGGAAACACGCAGTCACCCTCCCGCATCTTCGAAATTACATTTCATCGTTGGACGATCGTTTCCTCGCCCCTTTCTTACTTCCCGCCAAATTTCGTTGGGGAAACGATCGTCGGCTGAGATCCGAGAGAGAGAGAGAGATTCGAGAATCGTCGTCTCGCTCGACTCGCCCTCGCCCTCGCCTCACCCTCGCCCGCGAGCGCGAGCGCGACCGCGATCGCGACCGCTATCCGACATTAGACGTTTGACGATGTTTCACGTTCCGCGCGAAGCGAAATATAAAGATATGGATATAAAAATGTAGATTTCTGAATTTCTGTTTTTCGTCATAAAATCATTTCGCCTAGTATCGCGATCTACATCGTAATATCGAAAGTGTCGAAAATGTCTCGAGTCGAATCTCTGGAGGAATCTCTTCGTCTTATCTGCGAAACACTCGAAACACTTGAAATACTTTTAAACGCGCGTGACGCGTGACGGCGTGCTAACATGTCCGAGATGGTCCGAGGACATCCGCGTAAGCGGTGATAGACTGATAGAATGATAGGTAGACGTGCCTCCTCATTCCGATCGATGATTTAAAATCCATACAACTATACTACGTTTAAACTTCTTTTTCCGACATGGCTGACATTGAAATATAAATATCATCGTAGTAATTTATGTAAAACGTGATGATTTCATTCGCGACCGCTTTGCTTTGGCCTTGTAAAGAATTGTTCACTTTTCAGAGAAATTTCGATCGACAGCTGCGCATACGGCGCAAATGACGTGTCGTTTAAAATTTGATAAATTTCCGTTTCTATAATTCATCGTCATCCAACATTTCTTTATCTTGGACCAATAAATACACACCACACTCGCAATCCGCTATTTATATCACTCACAAAATACTGCAATTTATTCGTATCTATTTATATCTATTTAATCTATCGTTACGCACATGTAGTACGCAATAGGCTACAACTTGACAGTTCCTTGCAAATGTTGAAATTGAAAATTTTATAGTAATATACGCGATGAAAATTACAAGTAAAGTTTTACAAGTATACGGGAAACGGCTTGACAGACATTTATTCCAAGTCTCTTGAGATCAAGTCTCTTTTATGTTTGATACATTAACTATGTTTATCGGTTAGGGTTACTTTCAAATTCTCGACTCGAGATCTCTTTATTTCCGGAAATAAAACACATTCGTTAAACGACATCACATTGCCAGTTTATCAGCCAATACAAACCTCGCTCATTTCGCGGATCCAGAAGAAACGAGGCCAAAAGCGAGACCGAACGTCGAAGACTGAGCCGGCACAAGCCGCAAGCCGCAAGCCGCTGTACCGCGAATAGCCCCACCTACACAAGAATATACATTTTCCAACTTTTCAGAGAGAGAGAGAGAGAGAGAGAGAGAGAGGAAGGTATCTGAAAATACTCCCTCCGCTAATGAATGTTCCTTTTAAGAATTCTCTTGGAATGGATGTCCTTTTTCTTTCTTTTTACCTACCTATCATTTTTTATGCTCAAAGTAATATCCGAATGAGAAAAGTTGGTGAAAACATTCCTAAACAGAAAGAATCTAGCTCAGTAGTGCTGCGACACATGCATCTATTCAAATTAATATTTTGATCTAGCAGAAAATAACTAAAACTAAAAAAACTGCAATATTCATGTTCACTCTGTACTTTTGGGAATTGTATGAGAACTTAAGATGCTGTATCATAACTAATAATTACTATTTTATTGAATAAAAACTAGACTGAATCTTCAGATTTTCTAATACATTGCAACTTAATAATCTTAAATTAAACATCAAATTATAAATATCATTCTTAAACCGTGACCATTAATAATATCGACATTCATCGACAACTAGGTGTTCAACATGTGTAACATAAATATAAACATGTATATAAATGAAATAACGAACAGAGAACTTTTCATTTTAGTGGCGGGGACGATAGCACATTGGAATAGATCAAGACGAAATTTTAGAAATCTTGAAGGAAACTTCCCTAATCGAAAATTGGTATTGTCGGATCTCAATCAAGATATCTGTCATAAGATTTAAATCATCTTCTTTCTCTGCAATTTAACAAATAGCTTCTTGACAGTTGGTGCAAATGCAAATCCAATTAGTTGGCTAGTATCCTTTTAGCACCTAAGGTTAGCACCTAACCTATGTTAGAACCAAACAAGTTCGATTAAAATGGAGTGATGTGTTGGTTTTCTAACTTTTTCGGATACATTTTAGATTTAGATTTAGTTGTTTAAAATGACGATTGGTCAACGATATTTGAGAAAAAATGGAATATGAACTTGTACATTGTTAACTCATGTTCTTCATTTCTTACTCATATTTCCCATTCATTATTTGCAAGAGAGAGAAGAAGAGACTCATGCAATAGTATTGCATACTATTATGTTTACCCGGACAGGTGATGATAGTACCAGTACTAATAAATATTATTAACAAATATTTTCTGTTGTGATTATATTTGTGACTATATGATCGATTCTTAGCATTATTCAAGATAGCAGCCTTTATTCTTTTAGCCAATCTTTTTGCAGTTTTATTTGTAATTGTCATTGATAGTGCACTAACAGAATCTTATCGGAACATGTTGTCGAGTAAAGAGCAAAATGCTTCTAATGTCTTATCTGTAGCATGTAATAATTTTACTATTCCATTATTTAAGGTATGTATTATAGTTACAATATTTTTATATCTTACTTGAAGAATTTACTAATTTGTATTTCATTATAGAGTTTATCAATCGGTACCGGCAACAATGTTGTAATTTCTCCTTTGAATTTACATATGATATTATCTTTACTTTCTAACGGTGCTGGAGGATTTACATTGAAAGAATTGAAATCTGTTCTTCATCATGATACAGTTTCTTTGAATGATGAATTTAAAACTCTGATCCTTTTATTAAATGTAAAAAAAATCGCAAAACCTAATTTCTTTTAGCTTCTTTTTGTGGTTGAAATTGCACATACATCTAAATATATATTTTAGAACATGGGAGACCTCGAATTGCATATAGCAAATAAAGTATACATCCAAGATGGATTTGATTTAATGGCTGATTTTTTATCAACATGCACAAATATATTTCAATGTTCAATTGCCAGATTAGATTTTAAAGATAATATATATGCTGCAAAAATGATTAACATATGGATACAAGAAACAACAAACAATAAGATATCTAACGTAATTTCCTCTGGTAATTAATTATTCAATTATTAATAATTTAATATAAATTATAGAAATATGTATAATACATTTAAATTATTGATGATAATGATTAAATTATTTTCAACAGACGATATCGGTGAGGATACAAGAATCATGTTGATAAATGCTATTTATTTTAAGAGTAAATGGTTACACACGTTTGACGAAAGAAATACGGCAAAGCGCACATTTCATGTTTCCAAAACAGAAACGAATCTTGTTCCAACAATGTTTAAAAAATCAAAATATGCTTATGGTAAAATATCAACCTGGCATACAACATTTATTGAGATTCCATACTTGGTAAGTGATTACGTAGAGTAAGGGAGATAAGCAAGCGAGAGAGAGAGGGAGAAAAGAAACTTCAAAAAATAAAATTAACATGAGCAATTTTTCAGAACCAAGACATTGCAATGATAATATTATTACCAGATAGAGAGATAGAATTGCAAGTTTTAGAAAACAATTTTAATTGGAATACATTGGTTGATGCACCTAGATCTACAGAGATGATTTCATTATATTTACCTAAATTTAAATTTGAAATTACCACAAATTTGAAAGACACTTTATGTAAAGTAAATAATTAACGAAATATAAGTTTTAAACAACTAAGACATAAAAATACAAACAAATTTTAGAAACTAAAAGTTTTATTTGTAGATTGGCTTAAATACGATGTTTAAAGATGATGCTGATTTTAGACGTCTCTCAAACGTTCCTCTGAAAGTAAGTCATGCATTACAAAAAATTTTCATAGAAGTTAACGAAGAAGGTTCAGAAGCTGCTGCTGCAACAGGTAATTTATCTATCTTTGTGGATAATAAAAAATTAAATAAACTTATAACGTTAAAATAAATAATTATTAATTGCAGTTGTTGGAATAAGACTAAAAAGGATGATAATTTCACCAATGGAGTTTGTCGTGG